>NC_137822.1:17531439-17626439 GCF_963921795.1 Nannobrachium achirus
ACACACACACACACACACACACACACACACACACACACACACACACACACACACACACACACACACACACACACACACACACACACACACACACACACACACACACACACACACACACACACACACACACACAATCTCCGACCAGGAACGTTTAACCAAATGGAACTGTAATGGTCCATTTGTCCACTCTCAAGTTAAATTAACACTGAAGATTTTATAGCTGGCAAAACACTTAACCCCTAACAGCTCCCCACCCGAGTGCCTCTGAGCAGCCATTAGTTGCAAGGGTGAAGCTGAAACTGGATTTCCCACGGGATTAATAAAGGTCTACCTTCTATCATGAGAAGGCATGTCTCTTCAGCAGCTATTTCCACCAGTTCAGTGTCTCTGCCTCCTCTCTCTGTGCAGTGTGTATAGATCAGGGTTCCCCAATAGGCGGCCCGTGGGCCATTTGCGGCCCACGGGGGGCTACTGTCAGGCCCCCACCAACCCCAGTGATAATGGTGGTATAAGAGCAGCAACAACACTTGTATATCGTTGTTGTCGGGTGAAAAACCTGTATCTCAAAATGTGTATGTTCTTTCGCAAGGTAAAGCTCTGCCTCATCATACAAGGCCATCGCACAAAAGTAGTGAAAACAGCAGATCTACAAGCACACAACGCCTCGCACCGCGAGGCGCTGTGTGCTTGTAGATCTGCTGTTTTCACTAGTTTAAATCATTTTTAAAATGATAAATGCAAAATGAACGGTTTTGGACATACAAGATTTTCACCCGACAACGATGATATCTGAACTGTCACTGGAGTAGTGGGAATGCCACCGTCGCCCCCTGCAATGTTGTGGCCCTCGGCTTGGTACCCTAGACATGATTCGGCCCTTGGGGAAAACTAATTGGGGAACCCTGGTATAGATCTTTGTGAAGAAGGGCGAGTTCAAGCCAGTCCAAGCCAATCGGCCAAGCTAAAGGGAATGCAAGCCATTGATCTGGTCTGTAACGGACATGTTTTTAATTATCCCAGTGCTGGCTTTCATTGAATGATACTGATTGGCCTTCAGTATAAGGTAAAGAGTTGGTGATGTGCCCTTTGAGAACAACTGGTCCACTCTGTACACACTTAACCAACAAGTCAGACAGTAGATTTCCTTTCAATCCTGGATTCTTTTCATGTTGAAGTACAGAGAACGTATCATTTATTATTGCAACTAGAACTGCACTGAGTCAGCAGCAGCTGGCTTCGCACCACTGAGCCACTTGCCTATAGGGAGACCAGTGTGCCTCGCTAGTGCACGTAATACATCCCCTCAGGCCTCAATATCAATGTTGATGGTGCGCCTGACTTGAAACTTTGAGATACAGAAACATATAGGCCTAACTGTAATGTTATAACGTCATTCGAATAAATCAGTGCATATGGAGCCAGAGTGTGTGACTACTTTCCATTAGACTCAAGTCTGTCTGTCATAATAGGGCCTCTATCTGTTCAACATGAACAAAGGTGAGAAGATCTACAAGAATGTAATACAAAGCTATGACAAATTGTGTTTGGGGGGGGAGGGGGGTGTGCGTTAAATAAAGCTGTATTTGATATTGGATGTTGATCTGGTTGGAGCAAACTTTCCTCCAACTCACAAGTATTGCCTGATGCCTTAAACCTCCACTCATTCTTAATATACTCACTAAACTTTGCTCAGGATCTTGCTACAGTATGTCTAAAACCTCACTGCTATTCACATAACTATTAAATTCACATTAATTATTACCCCTTCTCATCCCTTTCTGATCTTACACAGTAATATAAAGTCCTGAGAGTTCATTTGGTGTAGGAATAGGACCTAATGGACCTGTGCGTGCGAATACATTTGTACACTTTTCAGGATATTACAGTAGGCCTATACAGAGTTGTATCATCCCTGTACTCTGTCCTTATCTGGCAATGTAGTGAGGACAGCCCTCTCCTACACCACTACAATGTATGCTATGTTACATAAACATTGTAAGCTCAGAACATCAACATCGTTATCCATTTGTGCCTCCACTGAAGTGTCTGAGTGTGTGCCGCTTTTATAGCTTTTATGAATACAGTAGGTCATCCTCGTGTGTTTATGTACATTATTATTTTTTATTGTATATTTCATAAGTGATTTCAATTATCACGAGGCATTTGTGTGGGTTGGAGGTAGTACCTTATGAATCCAGGATTGTCATTAGGAGAAACGTGTTATCTAATAGCCCAGAGGATCAGCTACCCATTTATATTAAGGCTTCCCTGTCTGTATGGATTAGGTTGGATTTAGCTATAGCCAGTGGCAATGTGGCACAATGAAATGAGAGATTATCAATACAGCAAACGCCATGCAGTCAGAGGGAACTGTGTCAACGGCAGGATTAAAACTAGTAAAAATTTAAGTATTCAAAATATATATTTCAAATTACCTTTTGTCTAGGGAAGATGTAGCCACAGTGTAAAATAGCCCATAATCATGTACCACTATAAAATAGCATACCGTCTCTTTGCAACAATAGAATAGGATCAATAGAACACCAGTCTTAATGATTTGAACCATATTAGCCCAGTAAAGAAAATCTACAAGATCACAATGCATTACATCGACGAGCTGTGAGCTTGTAGACTGACTATTTTCGTATATCTTTGTGTTACACAGTAGTGTGAACAATAACAAGCCAAAGGCTCTGGTTCGAGAAAGTGACCATAAATGGGGAGGTACCACACAAACCACACAGTAGGCAGAAGTACAAAAATCAATGTTCTTTTATTCAACCTAAAACTAATAAAAGCAGAGCAGTCCAATAAGGGGCTTGGGCATAGGAGGGAAAGTTCGGTAACTGAATGTTCAGGGGAATGCACTGTTCAGGGGTCAAATGTACAATGGGGGAAAGGGGATGTCTTCAGTCCAGATCCAGTACGCACTGTTAGAAGACAGATGCAGAGTCAATTAGCTTCCTTTATATTCCAGCATGCAAAGTGACTTGTGCCCGGATTTCCCACTACAGTACAGTAGTAAAGTGACTTGTGCCAGAGATTCTCCACTACAGTTCAGCAGCAAAGTGACTTGTGCCTGGGCTTATCCACTACAGTACAGTAGTAAAGTGACTTGTGACAGGGATTCTCCTCTACAGTTCAGCAGCAAAGTGACTTGTGCCTGGGCTTATCCACTACAGTGCAGTAGTACAGTGGCAATGCATGGGTTTGTACTTCCCTTTCCAGTGGGGTCCAGTGGGGTTCAGTTGGTTCCTTCCTGAGGCCAGGTCCTTCCTCTTCTCTCCTTGCTGGGGGTCCGTGTGCGCACCGTCGTGGCTAGAGCAAAACTGCCTGGCTCTCCAACAGTGGCCTTTAAATAGAGAGGGCCTCCCAGCCCAGCTCCAATAGCAGCCTGCAACAGATAATTAGTTCATGCCCTGCACCTGTCCAAGTTGGGGTGGAGCCCTCCATGCTGACCTGCTGCACTATAAACTGGCTTCCAAAGCACTGCAATTCAAAAATAATAAAGCAAAGAACACATAAAGAACACCAAATCAAAGTAACATAAGCCAGCCAGCAAAATAAACAAGCAGTCAGCATCATGACACTCTCACCCACTTGTCAGTGTCCGTCCCGGGCACATTACCTGTCAGCATGACACTCTCACCCACTTTTCCATGCCCGTCCCGGGCGCTCTACTGCTGGAAACGTTCAGGCCGTTTCCCAAAGTTTTCCCGACTGGATCTCCTCAGGCCCTGTTCATCCTCCACTGGGACAGGTCGGTTAGGCACCGGGTGACTGTTAGATGTGCGACTCCACAGCATTAGCCATTGCTGCGTGGCCGTAACACTTTCTTCCCTTGGCAGGTCATCATCTGTAGGACATCTCACAGGCAGGTCATCATCTGTAGGACGTGTCACTGAAGATGGGAAAGTACAGACTCGTAATCTGTTGCGATGGATTATTCGGATAGGCCCATCCTTGCCCTCTGGTCGAATTTGGTAGGTCGGTGTTTCAGGATCTGGTTGGCCAACGACCACCTGGATCTGGTCCTCCCAGTGTGGTGCCAACTTGCCATGGCCATGTCGTCGGGTGGTGTGCACTAATACCCTCTCTCCTGGGAGCAGTGGAGTAGCCTTCGCAGTAGCATCGTACCTGTCTTTTGCCTTAGTGCCAGACTTCTGGGTGTTTTTTTCAGCCATACGAAATGCCCTGGACAACCTTTCATGGTGCTTCTGTACCCATTCGTCTGTGGTGTTACTCTCCCTCATCCTTGCTGTGCCCATGGATACCTCCGCAGGCAGGCGGGCGTTCCACCCGAACATCAGGTAATGCGGAGTGTAGCCTGTGGATGCATGGACAGAGTTATTATAGGCTTGCATAAGCTCAGGTAGATACTGCACCCACCTCGACTGCTGCTCCTCCTCCAGCGTCCCCAGCATGTTCAATAATGTAGAATTAAACTTTTCGCATTGGCCATTTCCCATTGCATGGTACGCTGTGGTCCTAGTCTTTCGACAATTGTAATACCTGCATAATTCCTTCAGAAGAGCAGATTCAAAATTAGCAGCTTGGTCTGAGTGTAGCTGTTCTGGACACCCCATGGGCTGGATGACATGCTTCAGCAGTTGTTTAGCCGTCGTAGAGGCTGTCTGATCTCTGGTAGGCATAGCCCAAGCATACTTGGTAAACAAATCTGTGGCAACCAAGATATATTGATAGGAATCTGCTGGCCTGCTCAGGGTCAAAAAGTCTATAGCAACTGTTTGTAGTGGTGCATGAGCATGAAAAGGTACAAGAGGGGCTTTACCGTCAAGGCGACCTTTGCGTCTGATGCATCGTTCACATGTAGCAGTCCAGGCCAGCAGGTCCTTTTCCATTTTGGGCCAGTAAACGCTCCGCCGGAGAACTGATAAGGTTTTTGCAACCCCAAGGTGACCATTCTTTTCATGGAAGACCTCCCACGTTGGCCGGCGCTCCTGCAGAGGGATAAGTATTTGGTTATATACCTCGTGAGTGCCGGCGTCCAACACCCTCCTTATGAGCACGCCCTCTAGGTGTTGCAACCTTGGCCACTGCTTCATGAGACAGAGCACCGCCGCTGACTCCTGGCGCCTTTCCTCCTTGGTAGGCTTGGTTCCTCGGATCACGTACTCTGCTACTCGTTGCAGGGTGAGATCCCCTTGTTGTTTCTGTCGCCAATGTTCAGGGTCCCATCCTACTTGTATAGCCCTTACTTCAGCCTGCTCAGGTGTTGGGCATGGTGATGTCAAGCTTGAAGTAGGTTGCACCTGGGGAGGCATCCTAGAAAGCACATCAGCATTGACATTTTCTTTACCAGGCCTGTACTTCAATTCAAAATTGTAGTTGGCTAGCTGTGCGGCCCAACGCTGCTCCACTGCTCCAAGTTTAGCTGTGGACAAGTGGACTAGGGGATTATTGTCAGTATAAACAGTCAATTGGGACCCCCACAAATAATCCTTGAATTTTTCTGTGACTGCCCATTTCAAGGCCAACAGTTCCAATTTGAATGAACTGTAGTTAATGTCATTACGTTCGGTTGGGGATAGACTTCTGCTTGCATAAGCTATGACCCGTTCCTTACCGTCCTGCAGCTGGGCAAGCACGGCTCCAAGGCCTACATTGCTGGCATCTGTGTATAGTCTGAATGGGAGTTTGAAGTCTGCAAAGGCTAGAATGGGTGCTTCCAAAAGTCTCTGTTTGAGCAAATCAAAAGATTGTTGACAATGCTCATCCCATTTCAGGGCAGTGTTTTGCTTCTTGTTTTTGGGCACCCCAATCAACAAAGAATTAAGTGGCCTGGCAATTCGTGCAAACTCACCAATGTACCTGCGAAAATATCCAGTGAACCCCAAAAACGAACGAAGCTGTGAAATGGTCTGTGGAACAGGCCAACTCTGTACACTGGCAATCTTGTCTGGATCGGGTGCCACGCCATCACTGCTCACAATGTGGCCCAGGAATTTGACCTGCTTTTGGAACAGAACACATTTTTCAGGGCGCAGTTTCAGACCATAGCTCCTTAACCGCTCAAATACTGCTTCTAGATGACATACATGAGTATCAAAGTCAGGTGAGTACACGATCACATCATCTAAGTACACCAACGCAGACTCGGTTATCAGACTTCCCAGACAACGCTGCATCAATCTTTGAAAAGTCGCAGGGGCATTACATAGGCCAAAAGGCATGCGTTCAAATTCGTACAGGCCAAAAGGTGTGCAGAATGCAGTTTTCTCCCTGTCATCCTCGGCCACTTCTACTTGCCAGTAACCACTAGCTAAGTCAAGTGTGGAATAATAGCTGGATTTAGTCAGTGTTGTGAGAATCTCCTCAATCCTAGGCAGAGGGTGAGCATCTTTATGTGTGACTGCATTTAACTTCCTATAGTCTACACAAAATCTCAATGACCCATTCTTTTTACGGACTAAAACAATTGGCGCTGCCCATGGACTTGAGCTCTCTCTGACTACCCCAGTTTGTATCATGCCATTTAAAAGCTCGCGTACCTTTTGGTACAACATAGGAGGAATAGGTCGATAGCGCTCTCTAATAGGTGGTGCCATACCTGTGGGAATGGGATGTTTAATTACCCCCGTCCGGCCAAAATCATCCTCGTGGGCAGCAAAGACGTCCCCCCACCTGGTCAGCAGATCCTTCAGTTTTTCCTGTTCGTCTACTGGTAAGTCTTCATTCTGGTGGATTAAGGTCTCTGCGGTCAGGAACTCCGTCTCCACCTCATGGCTCACCTTGCGCACCCCGACCTCCATTACACCTGGACTTGTTTCTTCAAACGTCAACTCTTCTGGTTCTTTGACCTGGACGGCCTCCGTGGAAAAGGTAGCAACGGGTTGATAGCGTTGTAAGGTGACAGGAAAGGGGTTCAGATTCCTCACCCTAACTGGAACTCTGCCCCTTTTTGCAGTTCCTATGGATCGTGCTGCACTGAGTGTGCTCGAAGTCTCAAGGGGCTCAATCAGGACGCATTGATTATTTATAGAAGGTGGAGTTCTCGCCCAAATCAGCAGCTCACTGTTTCTGGGTACAGTCACTGGGTGGCGATAGGCAGGTCGTAGGGTCCCCTTTTGTGGTCGGGGGCAAGAAGCTCGGATTCTTTTGCAGTCATCGAATGCAGCTGCCCACACTCGTCGAGTAGCCACATCAGCTTCAGGTGGCCACGTCTGGATCTGGGCCGGTGGCTGAGAAAAAAGAACGTCCCAGCATGGGCCAATGATATTCATGCCTAGAATGGGCAGGGAAGACGGGTCATTTGGGTCAGTTTCAGATATCACAATCCCCATATCCTTCAATGCAATGTCCCCCACCTGTATATCTGCCATAACATAACCCACATAAGGAATTGACAACCCATTTGCTGCCCGCAGCTTCAACCAATACAGGTCACTTTCGTCATTCAGTTCATGCTCAGCAAACAGTCTTTTGAAACAAGCTTCTGTCATCAAAGTTACATTCGACCCAGTGTCCAACAAAAATGTAACCTTTTTACCTTTAACCAGAACATCGACCTGGCGACATGCCCCAACAAGATGTTGCTGGTGCGTTTGGTTAGGGCCCCTTTTATCATCTCCAGACACACGGCCCGTGGTGGCTGGAGTTACTCGTTTAAAGCCGACCTGGAGGCTCCCTCTCTGCATTCCCTGGCTAGGTGGCCACTGGCACCGCACTTACAGCAAATGGGCCGTCCCTGTGAATCCCACTGGTAGTCTGGTGGACTCTGATACTCAGCAGGTGGCCCACGTCTGGGTTCCGAGGCAGGACGGGGAGCTACAGGGCGCCTTTCTTGGTGGTTAGGACCAGGGTTATAACCTCTCCTCTCATTCCCATATGACCTCGAGGCTGATTGGTTTCCCCCTGTTCGCCCAGTGGCCTCCATCAATCCCAGTCTCAGTTCCTCCCGGAATGTCCTCTTCAACTCTGCAATCTGCTCCTTCAGTTCAGAAAAAACTTCAGCTTTAAACTGGTCTTGCCAAGCAGATTTGTCACGATTAATTAGATCACCTCTTACCGCTGCACAAGCGGGCTCCCTGGACCACATGTCTACACCATCCCCCTCCAAATGCTGAGCTTCTGTGCGAAGCTGTTCAAATGAGAGGTTATCATCTTGCCTTAACAACCGTCTAAGGTTTCGTTGGATGTCCGCGTCCCTGATGCCCAGGACAAACTGGTCCCGCAGGTGTAACTCAGCCAGACGGCGGTCCCGTGGCTCTCTACTTAGAAGCCGTTGGCCCAGCTCCCTTAGACGGAGTATATAGGCCCGCATAGACTCCTCTGGTCTCTGCCTGCAATCATAAAACATAGAACGTAAGGCACCAGCAGACATTTTGTCCCCATAGAGCCCCTTCAATTGGTCACAGATTTTTCCCGGTGTATCCCGGTCCGCTTTCCCTAGGATAAGGATTTCCCTCCGGGGCTCCCCTTCTAGTGCACTTAAAACGAAATCACACTGTTGCTCATCAGACCACGTCTGTGCACGAAGCATTGCACCGATCTGACTCTCCCAGTCCTCGTACAACACATTTGAGCCACGGAATTTCGGTACCCAGGGGGCACCAATGAAAAAGGGAGCGGCCATAGTGGGGCGTTCAGGAGCATCGTCCGGCATCTCAGATATTAGGTGTGCGATGGCCGGTGGGCCCCCCAAATAAAATGGTCACAAAAAACGCCGACAACGCCAATTTTGTTACACAGTAGTGTGAACAATAACAAGCCAAAGGCTCTGGTTCGAGAAAGTGACCATAAATGGGGAGGTACCACACAAACCACACAGTAGGCAGAAGTACAAAAATCAATGTTCTTTTATTCAACCTAAAACTAATAAAAGCAGAGCAGTCCAATAAGGGGCTTGGGCATAGGAGGGAAAGTTCGGTAACTGAATGTTCAGGGGAATGCACTGTTCAGGGGTCAAATGTACAATGGGGGAAAGGGGATGTCTTCAGTCCAGATCCAGTACGCACTGTTAGAAGACAGATGCAGAGTCAATTAGCTTCCTTTATATTCCAGCATGCAAAGTGACTTGTGCCCGGATTTCCCACTACAGTACAGTAGTAAAGTGACTTGTGCCAGAGATTCTCCACTACAGTTCAGCAGCAAAGTGACTTGTGCCTGGGCTTATCCACTACAGTACAGTAGTAAAGTGACTTGTGACAGGGATTCTCCTCTACAGTTCAGCAGCAAAGTGACTTGTGCCTGGGCTTATCCACAGTGCAGTAGTACAGTGGCAATGCATGGGTTTGTACTTCCCTTTCCAGTGGGGTCCAGTGGGGTTCAGTTGGTTCCTTCCTGAGGCCAGGTCCTTCCTCTTCTCTCCTTGCTGGGGGTCCGTGTGCGCACCGTCGTGGCTAGAGCAAAACTGCCTGGCTCTCCAACAGTGGCCTTTAAATAGAGAGGGCCTCCCAGCCCAGCTCCAATAGCAGCCTGCAACAGATAATTAGTTCATGCCCTGCACCTGTCCAAGTTGGGGTGGAGCCCTCCATGCTGACCTGCTGCACTATAAACTGGCTTCCAAAGCACTGCAATTCAAAAATAATAAAGCAAAGAACACATAAAGAACACCAAATCAAAGTAACATAAGCCAGCCAGCAAAATAAACAAGCAGTCAGCATCATGACACTCTCACCCACTTGTCAGTGTCCGTCCCGGGCACATTACCTGTCAGCATGACATTTGTATAACAAACACACCCCTTCAATTCTGTGAATTGAAGGGGTGTGGCCCTCTGTTCACTAAATCATTTTTCACATGTTTCACAACAATAATAAGGGTAATAATAATAATAATAAACATATCCATAGATGATTTCATAAAGATATACTACAAAACTGAGCGGATAATCTTTTGCCAAAATAACAGGTCATTGATTGCTTCGTCTTTAGAGAATCAATAGACTCTAGTCTACAACAAGCAAATGGACAATGTGTCCCACACCAATGATGTGCAGCACTAGCCTGGAAACCAGACCAATCTGCCTGTGCAGTGGTTCTCAAACTTTTTCATGTCGAGGACCCCCAAATTGACACTAATTAGCTTGAAAAGATATGCCACGGATTTAAGAGAAGGTTTGTACAGCTGATTCTCAAGCATTTTAATTTCAAGGACCCCCAGTTTGACATATATTTTAGGCTGCGAACCCCCATTTAATGGCATTTAATCCATTTATATCTCTGAGACCCCAATTTATATTGTAAAATCAATGTTGATTTAACTCTAAAGTCTTTGCATTGATTCTGCAATGCTGTTATTTATTTATTCAAATTGTTTCCACCCAGTTTAGTCCATTCATTGAATTTAGATGTCACTAGATGTGTCAGTGTTAAGCAGAGATCTCTGATTGCCTGCAGATCAGCAGGAGGCGTTGAAGTAGTCAATTTTAGAGAAGACTAAGGCGTGCATAAGGACCTGGGAAGACTCTTTTGTGAGGAAACGTCTGATCCTCCAGAGTGCAAGTCACAGGATCAAGCGATCGCTGCAATGTGTGCCTTGAAGAAAAGCTGACTGTCCAGGACCTGGTTTCCCCCATGCGCACCAACCCCATCTATGGACACTGAGATGTGGGTGTGGTGGCCTTGCAAAAATGGGTCCGGAAATACATGGGAAAACAGAAAATGATCGGATAAAAAGGATTCTTATTAAAGAACACGGAGAATACGGGTAATTATAGAATGCCGTACCATATTTAGACACGTGTGAGACTTTATTAAGCACTCTGTTTGTGAAATCTGAATGTCGTTGTAGTTGTAGGGGGCTAAATAAGTCGCTCTGCCCGAACCCATGTAAACCTAGGAACATGACGGTCGTGAGCGAGCGTCATGTTTCAGGTCTAGGTCTCTACGACCATGCGTGAGCTACGAAGGGCTAAAATTGCTTTGGGAAACCCGGCCATTGTCATTGATTATGAACAAGGCCTTTGACATTGTATTTGGCCGATGTAGGCTACACACTGGATTAAAGCATTCCATTCCCACCTGATTCCCTTCCCAGAACTCATAGCATTGATTACTGAAGTACATTGCAGAACACAGTGATTAGTGTGTTCATTTTAAATAGGGACCAGGCTGTCGGTTTGAATTATTTTAATTGTGGATTAATAGTGAGCTAGTGCTGGTCTGTCAAAAAAGCGGATTACTGTTCTCGCCATAAAGTGTGAATTATTTACACGAAAAGTAATTGTTCTGAGGGTATGGGATTTTATAGTGAAACACACTAACACATACCTTCATATAACTACACTTTTATTACAAACTACAAAACACCATTAGACTAGACTGAACTTCTAATAAAGAAAATACAACCAAGTTTAATTTCAAACAAACGTAACACAAATGCAATGAAATGCATTGTATTCACAGTCCCACCTGTAAATGAGCCCCTGCCTGCACTCACGCACAAACAGGCAGGCAGGCAGGCAGGCAGGCAGGCATGGCAGGCAGGCAGGCAGGCAGGCAGGCAGGCAGGCACGCACGCACGCACGCACGCACGCACGCACGCACGCACGCACGCACGCACGCACGCACGCACGCACACACACACACACACACACACACACACACACACACACACACACACACACACTTTTGAAATTTCAATTCAGGAGCCAAGGAGGAGATGGGGTAGACTAGACATTCAGGAGTCTCCTGCTAAAATCAGGGCTGTTGGCAGGTATGAATTAAGTGTATTGCCACCACCACCACCACCACCATCATCATCATCATCATTCCAATCATTTATTAGTGCCATTATCTTCATTATAGTCTCATAGAGTGATGGCAATCTTTTTACAGAGGAGATTGTGGCCAAAAATCTGAACTATGTTAGATTATGTGTTTAATTCTGATTATAGTGATTTAAATCTGTGTATTCTCATTTGTTTATAGATTACAGTTACAGTATATATTTTGTATTTTGTTCATAAAAGCCTGACAGACATCCAGTCTGTCCAATGTGATTGTGTCCATATCAAATAAATAAACATACCTTCATAACTAGAAGCAGTGCTCTTCCAAGCACAGGTCTCCACCAGGCTGTGTGTCCTGGTGGTGCTACTGTATAATAAATAGGCCAATGTAAAAAGGGTGGCATATGTTCTTCACCATAGGTCTTTCATGGAAATCGGACGCTGCATGCATGATTTGAAGCATTGTGTTCCAAAAATTTGTTTTGCTAAAGGCTACCTCCTGGTGGCGCTATAACAGGCCAATGTGAAAAAAGGTAGCTTTTGTTCCTTGACCTATAGTGCGAATATGTGTGGCAAATTTCACGGTAATCGCAAGCTGCGTTGATGATTTGAAGCATTTTGTTCAAAAACGGAGCAATCCTGCAAACTTTGGAAGCTAATATTAGCCAATCAGGATGGAATATGAAATATCAGATGGATCGGACTTGATCACATGACTATAGAGATACTGTGTACCGATTTGCGTGATTTTTGGATAAAATCTCAAGGAGTAATATCCAAAAATGTGTTTTACATAAGTCGGTCCAAAGGTGGCGCTATAAAAGGCTGGTGTGAAAAATGCAGGGCAAAGGTTTATCCTTAGCCTCTAGGGAGTGCGCTTACAAAGTTTGAAACTAATTGGTGGAGTTATAGGTAAAACCACAAATCGGCCTGTTATAGCGCCACCATGAGGCTGATTTTAAAAAAATTAAGTGGCTTTTCTTCCTCGGCCTAGTGGGAACGTGTGTGCGCGATTTCATGATAATTGCACTTTGCGTTTGGGATTTGAGGCATTTTGTTCAAAACGGCTCAATCCTACAAACTTTGGAAGCCAATCTTAGCCAATCCGGATGGAATATGCAAAATCGGACAGATCCGTGTCGATCACATGACTGTCGAGATGCTGCCTACCGATTTGTAGGATTTTTTGACAAAATCTGTAAGAGTAGTGCACAGAAATGTGTTTTGCGAACATCGGCCACTAGGTGGCGCTAGAAAAGGCCCATTTGAAGAATTTAGGGCAGAGGTTCTAGATTGGCATCCAGGGAATGTGTGTGCTCACTTTGGCAGCGACGGGGCCAACGGCGACTGAGATTAGCTGCACACAAACTGCGAGGACACACGGACGGACACACGGACGGACGCACGGACGGACGGACGCACGGACGGACGGACGGACGAAGGGGAAAACATACTCTCCCCCAAGCCTTCGGCTGGTGGAGACAATAAGGACTATCTCTCACTGACTGAACTCCCTCACCCCACAACAAGCAGTGCTTTGATATCGAGCTTTTATCATAGCAGACCACAAGGGGGCACTCTTTAACAACATTAGACACAAGCAATAACACGTCTTGTCTATTGTCTATGAGAGCAGACTTTCTCCCGATATTATACACACTTTGAAGCTTTCTGGCTCAGTGCCACTGTCATCACTTGAATGATCAATTGATGAGAATCATAATACACTGTCTATGATCCTGGCCTAAAGAAACAAATATGAGGCATTATGAATCTTGACCTTATAAAAGACTTTATATGTGTTAACAATGAGTGCTTATAACAGTAATTGTACAGCGTTATGAGCAGATTATAACACATTCATAATTAATCTTACAAGTAATTATGAAAAAGCTTTATACTGTGTTATGATTAATGTTCTTATACAGTAATATAATTATACAGTGTTATAAGCAGATTATAAAGAATTATAAGTATGTTTATTATAAATATACACATTATAAATATAGGATTCATGGGAAGTTTTACCGGTGATTTACAGTGATGGGGTTGCATTGAATGGGATGTCTTTCTTTCTATCATGCTGCATCTAGTACCTTTGTTTTGCCCAGTAAGTTGTATCTATCTAAAATATCAAATGGGAAGAAGAACAGAGGTCTTATGTTATCTTATCTTACCATTCTGACTGCAACAGATTCTGGGGCCCAACACTAATGTCCATTTTTTTTTTGCAACCCATTTTCTCACGGTCACCCAGTGCCAATTACCTAACCTGTAGTGCTGGTTTCTGTCCTCCCTCTGCCACGCCAGGGGACTTGGGGAGCAGCCGGAGCACCTGGCTGGCAAGGGGGAGGTAGTATAGAAACCAGGACTACTGCATGTTGTTGTGAGGGCGTCTACCCTAGGAGACACAGGGAGAACATGCAAACTCCACACAGAAAGGCCTATTCGCCAACCCCACCTAGGGTGTGGGCGCTGCTGACGCGGAGGAGGGAACACGCCCCCAGCGCCCACAGTGTCCCCCAGCGGGAATTGAACCCAGGACCTTCTAGCTGTGAGGCAACAGCGCTATCCAGTCTCTTCATCAACTTTCTTTTAAACGGATTTAGACATGCTATATCTGCAAGTCAGCACCTCAGAGTGTGTGCTTCCATGCTTTAAAAATCGAACCTCTGTTCGAAGTGGAGCTGTGTGTGTGTGTGTGTGTGTGTGTGTGTGTGTGTGTGTGTGTGTGTGTGTGTGTGTGTGTGTGTGTGTGTGTGTGTGTGTGTGTGTGTGTGAACTGTAAACTGTTCCTATGAGTGAGTGGTGAGTGTGCCTGGCCTGCACAAAACAGCGCCCCTCCTTTAACTAGTGTGTTGTGTGTGGCCACTCAAGGTATTGCCAGGCTACACGGCCAGCCAGCCACCCACCCAGCCAGCCAGCCACCCAGCCACCCAGCCACCCACATACCCACGGACATACCTGTCTATTGGGAGCTTGTGTTCCACACAGCTCCAAAAACAAACACTCCTCTCTGTCGATTTACTCCGGCCTACCTCATGCAGTTGGCATGCTCATATAGAGTGTATTTGGGATGGCATGTGCCTCTGTTGGTACAGGGATTGTTTTTACAGGGACGCAGGGCATTGTCTACATTGACCCCACCAGAGAGGTCCTGAGGCAGCCGGATACTGTGACCATTTTATGATGACCTCACAGAGACCGACAGGGGAAGGACGGTGATGGTACTGAGAATATAACTTGACCTGACCTTTTCTCTGGAAATGTAACCACTTAAACCACTTCAGTTGACTGGTCTCCTGGGGGTCTATACTTGGTCTCCTCCTTTTTTTCCCCAACATCTAATCTCTTCAAAGAAAATAGCCAATAGCCACGAGGTGTCGCAATGCGATGTGTTGTGAGCCTATGTTTGCAAAATAACGGTGTTCGCCAAATATTCACCTATCCATGTGACATACATGTGGTAAAACAATATTTTGCTAAAAAAAAAGAAAGTTGACAGCCCCATATTATACCGGAATATGTCTGTCCATTGTGAGGTAGATAGTGTTTCGTCTCCCTTTGAGGATGCTGCCGAAAGATCTGTGTGAATGAATCCTCCAGTTAATTTTCTTTCAACAGCTTGTCCAAGAGTTTGTCCTAAATATGCATCATTTGCATGATGAACACAATAGGACTATTAATGATGTACACAACATTGTATATTCACCTGTTCATGTCATTACTGGTGTGTTACTGAGGACTTTAACAAATCATACAATGTGACTGTCAGTTTTACATTATATTTGACACGTTATATAGCATGCTATCTGGATTCTTTTTCAGGTTTTAGAGTTTCTGTGTGGCCTATACCTTGGGTGGTAACAACACTGTGTTTATTTGTTGTTTTGCTCATTCAAAAAGGATTGACATATTTATGGGGCTGTCAACTTTTCAGAAAACCTTTTAGTGAGATTTGATCATACATAAGCGTATGTCACCATTCTAAATACCAAAAATGCAAAGAAAAAACATGAGAGTTGGCACCACTTTTGGCACCAAAGGTCTTTTAGGTAGGAATTTAATTGTTGTGCCAATTGATTCCTACCCACACACATTAAGGAAGTGTTCTCATCAGCTTTAGAGGAGGGGAAAATCCATGACAAATATTAGAACACACTTCCTCATGTACTTTTAATTAAAGGGATATTCCACTTTCAAAAAAACTCTGCCTTGCATGAGTGCCTCAGGCACGACGCGCTGCCTCAGGCACGAGCCCGAAGGGCGAGTGGCGTTGGCAGCGCAGGCACAATGATGTCTCCAATTATGTTGGTATTTCCATTCTCTGAAATTCTACTCCATTCTACTCTCCAGTGCCATTCTAGACACAAGGCCCGTACACTCTCAAAACAAACATTCTTGCAACACCATCATACAGCAACTGTTTATTAAGGAAATAATTTGATAAAGAATGTTTGCATTTCTCATGGACAGTGAGATTTGATATAATATAAGCATATGTCAGTGCGTATCCTTATGCCATTCTAAATGCCAAAAATGCAAAGAAAAATTTAACCATCGGTTCCAAGTGGAGCAGTGAATTTGGTGTGTGTATATGTGTGCGTGTCTAGGCTGCGCAACATAACATAACAGTGGCCTTCTCAATCTGTTCCTTATTTTTGATGTTAGGCTGCGCAACAGTGCCCCCCAGGTCACCCAGCGGTATTGCAGCTATTTACGGGACGCGATAATGGAATCCGTAGGATACAGGATTGAATAAATTAGAATTTGCAGCTTGTGATTGGCTGAACGGAGGTCGGGAGCGCTCCGCTGTGTTCACTTGGGCCGCGCGGAGGTGCCGATAGTCGGGGTTATGAAGAATTACTATTCTGTCCCTATCGTGACATAACTCGGACGGCGCTGAGTCAGCTCATGCGACCCTCGCAACGCTCAACACGGCAACTCGCTGGCTACCACTCGCTCGGCGGTGTCTCACGTGGCTCAAGGTCGCCTGAGACGGCGTGCCTCCGTCGTCATCACCGAAAAAAGCACTCCTTCAACAAGCGTCTTCTACGGATTCCAAAATAGCGAAAAGGACAGACAGACAGGGTCGGTCGACTACACACTAAAGCCCTTTGCACACAGGCGCGTTTATCCACACGGATAAAACGGACAATTTCATTTTTTTTAAAGAAAACAATGATTCTCTACGACCTCATGCACACCGGATCCGAATTAGCCGTGCGACGAGTGGCTGCGGTCGTGCGTTTTTTTCTCGATCGAACCCAGTTCGATTCGTGCGTCTTGTCGCATGCGGTAAAAAACTCATCACTCCTTTTATGTATGGAAGTTTTTATTGGACTTTACTTTTTCGTACGTTTTTTCAGTGTTGTCGTATGGTTTTTCAGTCTAACTCGTGATTTTTGTGTGTTTCTTCTTTGAAAATGAAACACTTCGTAAAAAATCACTAAGGTATACGTGAATTTTGTGGTTTTCGTCTTCATAAATGAAACACTTCGCAGAAAAAAACGACCTCGCAAAAAGAAAAATAGCATTCGCAGAACAAATTATAATCTTTGTATGCGTTTGCGTTCACATTCTTTCTACGAAGCATGCCATTTAACTACGCCGAATAAAGTCCCTTTTTTACCTCTGTTTTCGTGGTAATTACAACTTCGTACACAATCTTGATGCCTTGTATAAAAAAGATACATCTCAAGAAATATGTAGGCTCTACGTGCATTTTATGCATTTCGTCTTCGTAAATGAAACACTTTGCAGAAAAAAAAACAACCTCGCAAAAAGAAAAATGCAATTCGCAGAAAAAATTATAATCTTTGTACGTGTTTGTGGATCATTTTTTACAACACCAAGCCAATTTTTTCTACAAAGCATGCCATTTAACTGCGACGAATAATGTCCCATGTTTACCTCTCCTCTTCACAATTAGACTACTTCGTGCATAACATCCATACCGTGCAAACTTTCACAACTGTACTCTGGAATTTCAAGGCTTCGCGTGTATTTTCATTAAGCACGAAGCACAAAAATCACACGCATTGCATTCTGCGCACACGAGCACTCATCTATTACGGACGACTTCTGAAAAATACGACAAGAATGCATGTCAGATTGTAGTTATTTACCCAGTCCAGCAGGTGGCAACATTTCACCATTCCTTCATGACCAAGCTACTGTATTGCTTTTAGCGTTTAATTTAGGTTTTGGCTACATTATTATTTCAATGGTCATTATCAATGTGCCTTTCCCCCTCAAGCATCACAAAAACCTACCTGGTGGCACTCTTCTGAACTGGTTTTCAACCACATCATTATAACTCTATTAACTATTAATAGACTAATCATGATTATAAAAATACAATCTTTATCTACTGCATAGTACTGTGTTCTATCCGTCTGTCATTCAATGTTATGAGATACTAAAATGGTTTCCTGTGGAAATAAGCCAAGTGCTTTCTAGGATCTCCTTTTAGTTGACCTTGTACCAGTGAAACCTACCGTCATGAAACTGTACCCTTTTCTATAAAAACTTCTAATAAAGTCTTCAATCAATCAATGGTTCAACCACTTCATTATAACTCTTGTGACTATAATCATAATTATAACTGCAGTTCAAAATGAGTATATTCAAAAATGTTTTTTAGGCACATGTACATTTGACTTGATCGATTGATGCCCTTTTTATTATCTTTTGCACTCTCCCTTTTTGATGTGGTGGTGGAGGGGGAGGAAAACTAGGAATGGACCTCACCATGCAGTTGTTGCCCAAATGTGCAAGCTGTGAGCTTGTAGATCTGCCATTTTCAAAACAAAAAACAAAACAAGGAATATTCTCAAAACATCCCTGGTTCCTGGCAAAATTACAATTTCAGACGGTCTGTGGAAACATAGGCTACACATTCATTTCGGGGTCCTTGACATGAATGTTTGAGAACCACTAGTTTAAACAACATTAGGATGCAAGTCCAAATAATTAAATACAGTTTAGCAAAAAAAAAAGGAAAACAACCTATAATTACAACATTTTTCAAGAATAGGGTCTACTAATATTTACAGCAGCCTTACAGAAAACAATCTCAAAGTCACTTCAGTCAGAGAACTCACGATAAGGATTGAAACAATGTTTATTATTATTTTTTATTACCGAGTAATGCAAGTACCCCCCCCCCCCCCCCCACACACACAGTGTATTCCTACGAGCAGCAGTGGCTCAGGAGGTTTAACTGGGAATCAGAGGGTTCCCCGGTTCGATTTCTGGCTAGTGTCAAGTGTCCTTGAATAGGAGACGGACTGCCTAACTGCTCCTGATGGGCAGGTTGGTGCCTTGCATGTTGTAAAGCACTTTGCAATGTGCTTTGGAGAAAGGTGCTATTTGACATTTTAGTAAAGCAGGAAAAAGTGTGCACAACCAAAGGTAAGCTTTGAATGAGAATCTAACGAACCCCCCCCTCCCAAGCATCATGGACCATGGACAGTACAAGATCCACTGTCTGCAAATACAAATCAATTCCCTGACTGTCTGAGTGCTGAAGGGGATTGATTGTAGCCTGGAGAACTTCCAACTGTTGAGAAGAGAGGGGGACGCTGATTTCTGGCAGAACGATTCCAAAGTCAGGCTCTGCTGGATGTCCAGTGTCCTCCCAGTCAATGTCATCCAGGTAGGTTTCCTGCAAACATTTTGAGAATGTTAAGACCAAGCCTGTGGGATTGGAGTCTAATGGTCACCACGATGTCATCCTAATGATGTGAAAAGATTTTATACTAATGTCACTTATTTTCTGAGTGCATTATCACCTGATTATTTCAAAGTATACACAGGGTTCCCTCACATCTTTACCAATTCATTTCCAAAACGTTTCCAGAATATTTAACCAGATTTTCATGACTATATAACAATAATTCAGCTCAATAACTAGTCGCTTACTTCTATGCACAATGCCCAAAGACAGGCAGTGTATGCCAGTGTTCGAAATAATCATATTTGAAGAGAGTTGAGGAATTTTGTATAACACTGTTTCATTGTGAAAATAGCCGATCTACATGCTCACAACGCCTCGCGTTGCGAGGCGTTGTGAGCATGTAGATCGGCTATTTTCACAATTTCATGACCGTGGGAACCCTGTATACAAGGTGAAAATAGCATTGTTTTGAAAGGGCATAAGTGCTGACCATGTATAAAATGAATGAGCAATTGTGCTCCATTTTACCTCAGGGTCGTTGATAGGATACTGCATCTGGCCCATTTCCCACAACTGGTTAGGTGTGAGGTTCCTCTCTGTTCTCAGGGGGTGATTATCCCAGCCATCTCTGAATGTGTCCAAATGGTGCTGTAGACGTGGCACAAATATGTAATGGCAGCAGAACATATGAAGACAGCTGTCAAGGCTCAGCAGGTTCCTCCAGGGTGTGCAAAACATGATGGAAGAGCCAGGTGACTGCTGCCTTCACATCTCCAGTCTTTCAATTCTAAAGGAAATAATTTAAGTCATTAGTTACCTTAAACACACTGTCTGAATGTCCTTTGTATATCGCAATAACCTTTCTGATTGTCTTCACGTTTCAACTAGGCAGCGGCCGACTAATTATCAATGGGCCTGACTGTTTAACCAGTCTGCTGAGTTGGGAGGCCAAGTCCGATAAAGAAATACTGTAATAACTGCCTTTTTTAGGCGAGCTGTAAGACCTTGCACCAGACATTGAGTAAAAGTGCCATGGACCTAAAAGTGGTTGGTCAAAACAAGGTGATAGAAACTAAAATGTCAGTGTATTTGCTGTTGATAGCAGGGCATTAAACAAAGACTGCTTTTATTGTCATTTAAAGCTTACCTTTGGTTGTGCACACTTTTTCCTGCTTTACTAAAATGTCAAATAGCACCTTTCTCCAAAGCACATTGCAAAGTGCTTTACAACATGCAAGGCACCAACCTGCCCATCAGGAGCAGTTAGGCAGTCCGTCTCCTATTCAAGGACACTTGACACTAGCCAGAAATCGAACCGGGGAACCCTCTGATTCCCAGTTAAACCTCCTGAGCCACTGCTGCTCGTAGGAATACACTGTGGGGGGGGGGGGGGGTACTTGCATTACTCGGTAATAAAAAATAATAATAAACATTGTTTCAATCCTTATCGTGAGTTCTCTGACTGAAGTGACTTTGAGATTGTTTTCTGTAAGGCTGCTGTAAATATTAGTAGACCCTATTCTTGAAAAATGTTGTAATTATAGGTTGTTTTCCTTTTTTTTTTGCTAAACTGTATTTAATTATTTGGACTTGCATCCTAATGTTGTTTAAACTAGTGGTTCTCAAACATTCATGTCAAGGACCCCGAAATGAATGTGTAGCCTATGTTTCCACAGACCGTCTGAAATTGTAATTTTGCCAGGAACCAGGGATGTTTTGAGAATATTCCTTGTTTTGTTTTTTGTTTTGAAAATGGCAGATCTACAAGCTCACAGCTTGCACATTTGGGCAACAACTGCATGGTGAGGTCCATTCCTAGTTTTCCTCCCCTCCACCACCACCTCCTCCTCATCATCCACAGGAGGGAAACTACAGTACCATGTGATGCTGACTCATCAAGCCCTTACACATAGAGGCTATAAGAAAGACCAGCCTTGTAAATGTAATTTTAAGCAAACTTATTTTGGTTTGGCTTCCTTGAGACTATATATATATATAAAATCAAAAAGGGAGAGTGCAAAAGATAATAAAAAGGGCATCAATCGATCAAGTCAAATGTACATGTGCCTACATTTTTTTTTTAATATACTCATTTTGAACTGCAGTTATAATTATGATTATAGTCACAAGAGTTATAATGAAGTGGTTGAACCATTGATTGATTGATTGAAGACTTTATTAGAAGTTTGCATAGAAAATGGTACAGTTTCATGACGGTAGGTTTCACTGGTACAAGGTCAACTAAAAGGAGATCCTAGAAAGCACTTGGCTTATTTCCACAGGAAACCACTTTAGTATCTCATAACATTGAATGACAGACGGATAGAACACAGTACTAGATAAAGATTGGATTTTTATAATCATGATTAGTCTATAGTTAATAGAGTTATAATGATGTGGTTGAAAACCAGTTCAGAAGACTGCCACCAGGTAGGTTTTTGTGATGCTTGAGGGGGAAAGGCACATTGATAATGACCATTGAAATAATAATGTAGCCAAAACCTAAATTAAACAATAAAAACAATACAGTATTGAAACGTAGCTTGGTCATGAAGGAATGGTGAAATGTTGCCACCTGCTGGACTGGGTAAATAACTGCAATCTGACATGCATTCTTGTCGTATTTTTCAGAAGTCGTCCGTAATAGATGAGTGTTCGTGTGCGCAGAATGCAATGCGTGTGATTTTTGTGCTTCGTGCTTAATGAAAATACACGCGAAGCCTTGAAATTCCGGAGTACAGTTGTGAAAGTTTGCACGGTATGGATGTTATGCACGAAGTAGTCTAATTGTGAAGAGGAGAGGTAAACATGGGACATTATTCGTCGCAGTTAAATGGCATGCTTTGTAGAAAAAATTGGCTTGGTGTTGTAAAAAATGATCCACAAACACGTACAAAGATTATAATTTTTTCTGCGAATTGCATTTTTCTTTTTGCGAGGTTGTTTTTTTTTTCTGCAAAGTGTTTCATTTACGAAGACGAAATGCATAAAATGCACGTAGAGCCTACATATTTCTTGAGATGTATCTTTTTTATACAAGGCATCAAGATTGTGTACGAAGTTGTAATTACCACGAAAACAGAGGTAAAAAAGGGACTTTATTCGGCGTAGCTAATGGCATGCTTCGTAGAAAGAATGTGAACGCAAACGCGTACAAAGATTATAATTTGTTCTGCGAATGCTATTTTTCTTTTTGCGAGGTCGTTTTTTTCTGCGAAGTGTTTCATTTATGAAGACGAAAACCACAAAATTCACGTATACCTTAGTGATTTTTTACGAAGTGTTTCATTTTCAAAGACGAAACACACAAAAATCACGAGTTAGACTGAAAAACCATACGACAACACTGAAAAAACGTACGAAAAAGTAAAGTCCAAGAAAAACTTCCATACTGCCCTGCATGTGCACTGTGTGCAGGGTCTGTGACTGAGTGACGTATGTGGCTTCCAACGTGTGGTACACGGCCCAGAGCAGAGCGGCATGGAGCGCATGCGGTCCTCGCTTCTCCCCCGTTTTAAAACTCGCTTGTTTTCCAATAAAAAATAGACTTTTTTTTTTTGTCTTTTTACCGCGGTAAGCACACTGACACCGCGGTAGACCTCGGTATACCGCGGTACGGCGGTACGGCGGTTACCGCCTCCAACCCTAGCAGTTATGTGTCAAAAATGGATTTTGGCAAATATTGGTGAAAGTAACGTTTTTGGTACATGTCCCTAAGATGTGGTTTGAAAGAACAAGGTTCAGTTGTTACACAGGAAATAGTGTTTTTCACGACAAAACAGGAGGACAGGAGAAAACTGGTTAAAATAAAATTGAAATAAAACAGTCAGTCAGTCAAGTTGAGTGTCAGTCAAGTTGGTTAGCGAGTTAGTGGAGTTCCTTCCACGATACCTGTCTATCCAGGTCGAGTCCGTCCTGTCCCCTAAAATGAAATAAATAAAGTAAAAATAATCCCTACCACATTGGTGAAAAAGAATTAATACATTAGGGAGAAAAAATTTTATTAAGACGTTAGGGGCATCATATATAAACATTCAAATAAACCCAAGCGTTGGTTGTTATCAGTACGAGTGTAGTCATACCAAGAGTGAATGAGATCCCTTTTTAGAGAGAGAGAGAGAGAGACAGTCATATGTGTAAATAATTCCTAGTTTTGCAAACCAGGCAAGTGAGTTAGAACACAAACAGAGGGAGAAAAACCCAAGACAGATTCAAATAAGACAGATTCAAATATAACCCCAGCACATTGTTATCAAGCCCTGTATTAGAATGTAAACAGTAGATTATACAGAACAAGAGCGAATGAAACCCATTTTTGAGAGAGAAAGAGAGAGCAAGGTCACACAGAAACTGAAACGGCTCGTGGCCTCTCAAGGTAAAAATAAGAAAAAATGAAAATAAAAAAAAACAATTCCAGCCCCTCATAGTTTTTTTTTTCAAAATAAAACAATAATAAACCATAAAGTCATAAACCAAAATGTAAGTATCGGTCAAGCGAGCGCGGGCAAGCAGCAAGCCAGCAGCATAAGCGAGATAAGCACAGAACACATGAATTCCGTAGCACTGCTCATTTCACCTTGGCCTGATTTGTTTTTCTCTTCTTTCATAATAGACAGACCAAAAATGTAACCAGGGAGGAAAATGGGGTTAGAGAGGATTAGACAGACAATATATCAAAAACATTTAACACTAATAAAAGGGTTTGTCGGTCAGAACTTGATTTTTTTTTTTCAGAAGTCGTACTTAGTCAAAAGTAAACAAAATATATAGTACCATTATCTCGGGGCGTCCCAAGGGTCAAGAGTGTTTGTTCTTTTCGGGACATTGTAATCCATGAAAGTCACGTAGCAGATCTACAAGCTCACAACGCGTCCCATCGCGTTGTGAGTGAAAGGCCAGCCAGGTTCGGCTGGGGGGGGGGGGGGGGGGCTCTGTCAAGCCCTTCAGCATCTTGAAAACATTGCTTGCGTCCTCTGTTCCTTCCTGATGAGGTTCGAACATCCAGTGGCAAATAATGTCCGATTTCTCCACAGCTCTGCACATATCCATTGACATGTTCCAGGAAAAGTTTTAGGCAGTGTTGATAACTGGGAGTCCCCGATGATCTTCCAGAATGACTTGAGGTCCGGGTTAAAAAGAGGTTCTGGGTTTAGATTGTAACCTTTCATCCGTGTGGGTCCAGGTTTTACACGATAAAAACACTGCTTCTCGGAGCAGGGGGCTTTTTTAGCTTGAATGGTCATGTTTCTTAAAAATGTTCTTAGGAGCGCTGAGATAAAAAGCTCCTGTATTCAACATCTCAGAGTCGCCTGAGACGGAAATAAAATAAAATAAAATAAGATAAGACTGAGACGAAAACAAAGACGTGTAAGCGTAAAGCATGAAGATTTCCGTCAGAACGTTCGGTTCTAGAGCATAAAGTGAAATCTCCTAATTAAAATAACCACGCTATTTCTTATGTGATTAAGTGGCTCTAATCAGCCGTATTGGGTTATCGTACTGGCCGAAGAGACATTCCTTCAGAACAAAATATGTTCTGGCCCCAAATAAAAAGATTTCTTCTCAGAACTTCTTGAAACAGCCGTTCTAGAGCATAAAATGAAATCTATATTGAAGTCTCGTACTGATACAAACCCAACCTTAGACAAGCAATCTCCGTGGCCAAACGGCTGCTATGTCCTCAAAACATGTAACAAAAAGCGACAAAAACAATAGACTACAAAACATTAAACATTAAACAATAAAAACGCAGCTGTGTTAAGAGCTAGCTAGCCTCTTAAGACAGCAGGTATAAACGTATGACCTGGGTTCTGTTGAATTTGGACCCGGGGATGAAGCATGTTGCCCTCTCAAAATCTCTGTGCGGAGAGATGAGGGGGGAGAGACCGTCCGTGAAAGGCTCCTGGTGTGGAACTGTGCCAGAGAGCCAAACCTGGCCGCCTCCATTTCGGCTTTCTTCAGACGATATGTTGATGTGGGAGAGAGTCATCATATCTGAATTCCTTTCTCCATATGGGCAAAAATGGTGCAATTGTGGGGCACCTAGAAACAACTGTTTCATTTCCTCATCGTCTATCTTAGCCGTTACGGCTGTTATCAGTTCATTCTCCAAGCTTTGGAGAGAGGCTTCAAGCTCAAAAATGGTGCAATTGTTCCGTTTGTAAAAAGGTTGTTTAGATTTCGGCAGGTGTTTTCTGCCTTCCTGTGCCGCGCTCAGGAGGAAAAAACGTGGAGGGAGTCCTTTCAGTGTTACTCCGTGGGAGTCAGGGGAAACGTCTGATAATATCCTCGGCTGGTTGTTACTAGCAGAGATGAACGAAGTGGGATTCCAAAACAAACTGTCCAGCTGTATCGAATCCATAAACGTCAAATCAGTAGAAATCCGTAACTGGTTCTAGCAGCGGAGAAGACAAAATGAGTCCAACAACGTTGAGTCCCCAATATCTCCTCGGAGCTAATCCGGCAATCGAATGGGCCATTGATGGAATTTGGATCATATTCCATATTGATGAACAGTTTTCCCCAACCATAATAAAGTACTCCACACACAAGAAATGATCAATGTCCACACCAGGGAATATGCGTTTTTGTGTTGAAGTTTAGTCAGAGTTCAAATTGTAGGTACTGTATAAGTACAGTAGAGAGCATTGCCACCCATAGTATCTCTGAGTACAAAGCATAATGATTCACAGATATATGGAGTTTACAGAATACATTAGTCACATTCTGATTGGACAATTAAACATAACATGGATGGGATGTTGTTGTGACTGAGTCCCGTGGACTCAGAAGCCAAGGATGTAGAATGTTTTGGCTTTCCATTATCCCGTGTCCTGGACACTTTGACATTTCGCTGGTCAATCTTTCTGTCCCTGGAGTGGGGCAGATTCTCGTCTCGTGCATTAGTTATCAGATCAAAACATCATGGCATTGACTTTTAACACTGAGAATGATATCTATACCATGTTAAACAACAATAACATATTTTACTATCAGTGCCCCTATTGACTAATCTTGTCACGCAACATAGTGAGCTGCATGACATGACGGTTTCTGCCAAAAATGGGTGGACAGATTCATCTGATGAATGATGACAATTATCTCACCAGTCTCTGCACATAGAAACACGAGGAAGTATTTTCCTTCATCAAAGGTGAAACTGTACCTTTGCACGCCATCCAGATTTGTTAGCGATAAACAGAGGTATAAATACAGGTGGAGTGCTTGTACCCTTTACAAGTTTCACTCAGCCATGGTCTCAAGAGCTGGAACATTGCTAGTTCTTTCTTTCCTCCATGTCTGCTTCACTGCCCCTCTCCCTCATCCCACCTTTCAACAATGCCGTGCCTCAACACCCGCCAAAACGGAAATCGCCATGTCAGTCCTTCCTGGAGGAGGCTGGGACAACCTGAGGAACCTGGACATGGGTCGGGTGATGGATGTCAGCTACACCCAGTGCCAGACCACCGAAGACGGCGTCTACTTCATTCCAGACCAGGTGTTTGTCATTCCCCGGAAGAGGACACATATTAACACCCACGCAGAGGTCATCAGTTCCTATCTGAAGCAACGAAGTTCTACATCTGCCTCCATCAATGTAAAAGGATCTTACAACACTCTTACTACATCAGTGGATGGAAAATTCTCTGCTGAATATGAGAGGGTGAAAACCAACCAAATAAATAGCAAGTCTGAGACGGTCAGAGTACAAGTGAGTTCATCTACTACATGAATTTCTTTTTATATGATCTTGCAAATCCCACGACCATAATAGACAGCGAACCTCTTCAATTATTTTTAAGCATCCTGCGCGATAGAATCACATTTACACTGCATCTAAAGACTCCACCTTTTGCACAAAAATCGTGCATTTTTACCCCAATGTTCCTAGCAGCTTCTCCTGAAGCTATTGTATTTGCACGATGTACACTTTGTAGAAAAGTAATGTGTGGGTTTAGTATGCAAATCTTTCCCCAGAGGTACTGCCACGCAATTTTCGTCATGAAAGTATCAGGTTACAGTTTGCTTGCAGGGGGAGGAGGGGGAGCTATGGGGAGCAGCTAACAGCGTGCAGCTACGAGAGAGAGAGAGAGAGAGAGAGAGAGAGAGAGAGAGAGAGAGAGAGAGAGAGAGAGAGAGAAGCAGCTAACAGCGTGCCGCAACGCGACCCAAGAGAGAGAGAGAGAGAGAGAGAGAGAGAGAGAGAGAGAGAGAGAGAGAGAAGCAGCTAACAGCGTGCCGCAACGTGACCCAGACAGAGAGAGAGAGAGATGAGGGGAGGGGAGGAAGCAGCTAACAGCCTTAACACAGCGAGCAGCCCCGCAACAATATCTTCATTGTTGGTGTCAAAACATGAGGAATACATGCATGCGGTCAGGTACGTCCCTTATAAACGTCCCCGAACACAGACCAACAAAAGTAACAAGTAAAAGTACTCCAGCCTTCTTCACAATGATCAAAGAAAAAGTCGCCAATTCAACAAGTAAAAGTACTCCAGCCTTCTTCACAATGATCAATGGACAATGATCGCCAGCAATTCGAGCCTCATCATTATGATTTAATTCATTGTTGGTGTCAAAACATGAGGAATACATGCGGTCAGGTCCCTTATAAACGTCCCCGAACACAGACCAACAAAAGTAACAAGTAAAAGTACTCCAGCCTTCTTCACAATGATCAAAGAAAAAGTCGCCAATTCAACAAGTAAAAGTACTCCAGCCTTCTTCACAATGATCAATGGACAATGATCGCCAGCAATTCGAGCCGCATCATTATGATTTAACCATGAAAGAAATAATGACAATAGATCAGGGTCGTTGTGCCGACACTGACAGACACACAGGCAGAAAGTACTCAAATGTTTTACTTAAGTAAAAGTATCATTACGGCAATGTAGAAATACTGTTACAAGTAAAATTACGTAATTCAAAGTAAAAGTCCGCAATTTACTTGAGTAAAAGTACAAAAGTATTGGTATTGGTATCAAAATGTATTGGTATAAAAGCAGGGCTGCCAACTTTTAGGAAAAGTACTCACGCAATGAGCACAAATGACCCTCTTCACACGCTCTCACGCCACACATCGTATTTCTCACGCCGTCACAAAGTGGAAAACTGTGCCAACTCAAGAGTCACTGAGACATCCACTTCGGCCGCGATTTGAGCAACAAAGGGCTTACAATATTGTATCTGAATGATTAGATTTAGATGCGTGTGTGCGTGAGCGTCTGGTGTGAGGAACGCTGCGTGCACTTTCCCTTGCACATCATTCTCTACATTAAGATCGACAGGCAGGGCCGCCGATAGGGGGGGGGGCAAAGGGTACTGTTGTCCCCCCTCCCGAAAAGGGTGAGGTGGCAAAAAATTACAAAAAAAAATAAGTTTGTGTAGGAAAGATTTGACTGTGAAAGAACTTTCTCCCAATGTAAGATTAAGACATCATACTTTATATAAACCCTATTATATTAAGCCTAAACAGTTCTGCAGCTGTGTAGAACTGTTTTTAACAGTTTTTTTTTACTTTAAAAGTAGGACCCCCAAATGTAGTTGAGTAGCCATACTTTGGTGTGACCATTCCCTTACAAGTAGCGAAAAGTCCGGAATTCAAAATTGAATGAAAGTACACAAGTATTCAATTGGTATTAATATGTACTTAAGTACCCCAAAAGTAAAAGTAGGCCTACTCATTAAGCAGAATGTCCCTTTTCAAATATTAAAATAGCAGATCTACAAACTCACAACTGCAATGTAGAAATAGGCCAATGATCAATGGAGTGATCATTGCCAGCGCTCCCCATTTAACTATGAAATAAATAATGCATAATGACAATGGCCAACAAATGATCGTCTGGTCGTTGCAGTCACTGTAGAGACACAATACATATACAGTTTGGGGGAGACCCTGCCATATAGACTATACAAATGCTGAATGTAGTGCCCCCTGAAAACACTGAAAAAATACAGATGTATTTAGATGTATTTCCTTTTGATTTTACATCACATTTCATTTGTACATTTCCTTCATAAATACAGGGAAATACATATACTTTTCACCCCTTTAAAACAGTTTTTCAGTTTCTTGATTCAGATTTAGATATTTGATATTAATTGTATTAGACACACCCCTTACAACCCATTGTTACTTCAAACCACTTCACACTTTGGAAACAAAGTGTGACTATTTAACATTGATGGCAACAACATTGGTTACCTGTCCACTGGACCTGTATTCGTCTGCATGGATTACATTGCATATATATATATATACAGTATATATATATATATATATATATATATATATATATATATATATATATATATATAATTTTTTTTAATCTCTGTGGCAAAAAATAGCGGTCGACATAGATCTCCATATATGGACAAATCAATTTGATTGCTGGTATACCGTGAGGGCCCCCAGAGGGGGCCCGAGCTCTAGATTTGAGGGCCCCCGAAGGGGGCCCGAAATTCTAGTATGAATAATTGTGGACATACTAATTCAAATTTTCTCTTCGATGCTTTCACCTTCCTAGATACGGAACAGACTTTACACAATACAATCGTATCCTGATTTCAAGCTGGACTCCAATTTTGTTCGACAAATAGAGGACATTGCAGATGCCATTGCAAATAGCCAAAGCAGACTTGCTACTTATCTGTCAGAGAAGATAGTGGCTGACTATGGAACCCATGTCATAACTAGTGTTGATGCTGGAGCTAGCTTAATGAAAGAGGACTACTTAAACTCAAAAGCCATCACAGAGAGTCATGCCACCGAAACTTCTATCAAAGCATCATTTGGTTATAAGTTTTTAAATATGCTTGCAGTTGATACACATGCTGGGTACAGTGCAGGAACAAGTAGCACTGAAAGTAATGACAAGCTAATCACTACCTCCTATATTGAGAGCATTGGGGGTTCACCCTTCTACCCTGGCATGAGTCTTAAAGTTTGGCAAGAAAGCATTATAAATAACCTTGTTAGCATTGACAGGTCTGTTCTGCCACTACAATATGTTATAAATACCAACAACTTGCCTAATCTGCCAGAGCCAACCGTAAACAAGGTGGCTCTCTCCCTGCAACAGGCCATAGAGCGCTACTATATAGTTAACAAACACCCAGGCTGTGTCGATATTGACTCGCCAAACGTTAACTATCAGGCTAATGTTGATGACGGCTCTTGTGATGGGACAGTTGGAGAATTCCATTTTGGTGGGGGCTACCTGACGTGTGAGACCAATGCAAGTCAACTTTGCCAGGACCAGGCTCAGAAAAACCCAGATACAGGTGACTACTCTTGCCGTCCACCCTACCAGTCACAGTTATTACACACTGAGGTGATAGAGGAAGGCTATGATGTAAAGCATTGTGAAGTAGTATACTACTCCTGTGGATTTTTAGGGTTTTTCACATGCAAAAGAGAAGAATGTTGGAATGTTCACTCTGTCAGATTGGCTAAAGTCAATATATACTGGTGCTACTTCAATGGTCCTACAGAGAACAAAGGGTTTTTGTTAGGAGGTCTCTATGGCAACGACTTTGACAATCCTATCACCAAAAGTAGGACCTGTCGTGAACACTTCACTGCATATAAATTACTGGTTCATGATGTGATGATCTGTATGAGTAGGACTGATGAGCTCAGCCTCAAACATAACGTGAAGTTTGGAGGGTTTTTCAGTTGTCAGTCCCCTAACCCCTTGTCAAGAGATCAACAGCGCTGCCCTCCCACATACAGTCAGCATCAAGCCGCAATCAGTGACGGTTGTGAGATACTCTACTGTGTCAAGTCAAGTGTCTTCCGAGGTAATGAGTCACTGCCACTCCGTCGGCCCCCTTTCAGCAATCCTCCCAATATAGGCTCGATATCCAACAACAGAATGATGGTGATGGCAGAAGAGGACCAGACCTGGGTCAAAGTCGGTCCATCAAAGAAATGGACAAGGGCTGCAACGAGCGATGTCCAGGATTTGGTCAGGAAGTATGCCACCGATTCTGCTGATGAATCTGGGGTGAAGGCAGGTATAGGGCTTGGGGTAATAGCTTTAATCAGCTTCATAATTGCAGGCGTGGTGCTCACTGTCAGATGGAAGAAGGGTTTGCCGTTATGTAAAAGAGGCAGCCATGGGGAGGATATTCACAGTCAGGCAGAGATTATGACAGGAGCAGAGGAGATTGTTCTGTAAATGAGATGGAACAGCACTGAGAGCAATAAGCTCATCTACAGATCTTTAATTCTTTTCATTCATACAGTGATTTTTTTATTTTCTAAGATGTGATAATTATGTAACTCATGCAAGCCATGTATTGTAGCACATTGGCTATTAATTACTTAACTACTGCCACTGCAAATTACAATAATTCATTAATCAATTTAATTATATTTGTTTTTTTGTTTCTTTTTTTCTTTTTCTTTTTTGTGTGATTTGTGTGTTGAATTTATTTCAAATAGGTGAACAAAAATATCAATGTTATAGTTTCAGCCTTACAATAAAATGTAAATGAAAAGTACTATTTAGTTAAATGTCATATATTTGTATTGTAATTTAACTAAATGAATTCTTTACCTTTTTGTAATGAATAAAGTACCTTGATTTTACACCCTCCTCCTTTATTTTTTTTAGTGCTTTTTGTTGGCACAGGGATGCAGGGAATGGTCTACATTGACCATTGACTATCCATGTGACATACAGTATAGGGTAAAACACTATGTTGCAAAACATTACACTGTCTGTCTGTCTGTCTGTCTGTCTGTCTGTCTGTCTGTCTGTCTGTCTGTCTGTCTGTCTGTCTGTCTGTCTGTCTGTCTGTCTGTCTGTCTGTCTGTCTGTCTGTCTGTCAATGCTCAGATTAAGTGAGTTACTTTCTTTCAACAGCAAAGAGTCCTAAATACTAGCTGGCTGCAATAGCAGCTATGCAGGGTCTTATACTGTAGCTCACCATTTAAAATGATATGTACTGGTCAGATAGAATATTCCACTTTGCCCTAAAATCACGCAAAGCGGTACACAGTATCTCTAAAGTCAAGTCATCAACATGGATCTGTCCCATTTCCCATATTCCTCATTGCCAACCATTGCCTTATGTTTGTGTATGCGACCTGACGGTTGCTTATCTCCTGATTAGGGAGTCTATCTGGTGTTGTGGTCTTGAACTACTGTGTTTGTCCCAATTCCGCACAGCATTGCACACCAACTCCAATGCGTTTTAATCATGCAGCAAACGGGCCTGTGTGCAAAGCCCTTTATCTAGAGCAGAGGTTCTTTGGGAGGCCACGACCCCCCAAATAATCATATTTGAACTGGGGACCCCCCACTGACAAGCACAAAGAGTTGTAAGACTTGAGGCATTACATTTTGTTTAAATCGGTTCTATTGTGAAAATAGCAGATCTACATGCTCACAACGCCTCACGTTATTGTGAGCATGTAGATTGTCTATTTTCAAAATGTCTGCCTCTAATATTTGACAATTTGGCCAATGTTTAATTGTCATTTTAGAGGTATTAAAAAGTCCTTAACACATTCCCCGCCATTTAAAAATACCTTCGTACTCTATGGTGCCACTGGTCTCCATAGACTTCCATGTAATTCATAGTGCACGGATCATGCACACCCATGCCTAGATAATGCACCATGTGTGTCCACATTGCTCACAGCTTTCAAACAAAAAAATCCGAATGGAAATCCGTTCAGGCATTCATGAGATACAAGCCATTATGTTTTCCTAAAATGTAAACAAAGATGGCTGCCATGTTTGATAGATGGGGTTGCTATGGGGGTTAAACATGCAATTTCGCGATTTCTATCATGCCTACTACATTTTTTGGGGTCCAAAAAAAAATTTGAAAAAAAATTTTTTTTTGATTTTTTTTTTTTTTTTTTTTTTTTTCAAAATGGCAGAAATTCTCGGGACTATCGGGCCTGGCAGGGAAAGACATTGAAAAAATCTCGGGACTATCGGGCCTGGCATGCAATGAGTTTTAAATTGACAATTTAGAAATGTTCAGATACCCTCTATACACTTTATGTTGGTTTGTTCACTGTTGAGTGAGAAAACAATAATGCACATTAAGTTAATCATCTGGGGACCCCCCCAAATAATTTGGGTCCTGACCCACAGGTTGAGAACCACTGATTTAGAGCTACTTACAGAGTTCAAGATCAGAGAAGCTGGCATGAACCCTAGTCAACAACACCATAGCAACAAGCCTTTAGTGAGTCCTGTTTCTGGAAGACGGATGAAGATCCATCCTTAAAGGAGAATCTTGGCCCAGAAGGCAATCTTACCCTCTAAAAGTACTTATTTGGTCCACCAAAAGATAGTCCAAGTGTTCTGTTTTCAAAAGATGCAATATATTCCATTTTGCGTCCATCTGTCCTACCCAGGGCCGGACTTACCATTGGGCAAGGGTGGGCACGCGCCCGGGGGCCTCAGGGGAGGGGGGCCTCAAAAAAAACATTTTTTTTTCCAAAAAAAGAAAAAACAAAATTGACCCCAAAAAATGTAGTAGGCATGATCGCAATAGTGAAATTCCATGTTTAACCCCCATACCAACCCCATCTTTCAAACATGGCAGCCATGTTTGTTTACATTTCAAGAAAACATAATGGCTGCATGCTCATGAATGCCTGAACGGATTTCCATTCGAATTGTTTTGTTTGAAAGCTGTGAACAGTGTGCACACACATGGTGCATGATCTAGGCATGGGCGTGCATGATCCGTGCACTATGAATTTCGTGGAAGTCTATGGAGAGGGAGGCGGTGTGGAACTTGGAAGCCATTTTGAAAAGACCCTGAATGAGTTAATTTAAAGTTGTACTATGTAACTTTTTTTATAAAACAAATCTTAAAATTCTCCTAACTATTAAAACACAAAAGTTTTAGAAGATCCGCGCCGTGAATTTCAGCCTGTAAAGCCTTCTCTATATGTAAACTGAGATCCTTGCCGTGGACCGGATCTCGCGCCAAAATTGCGTCATCACACTACCGGCCAATCACAGCGAGGGTTATACAACTGCCGGCCAATCACATCGCATCTTGAAGTGGGGTCGCCATTTTGTTGTCGCCGGTTTGTACCATCCAGTCTCTAGGTAATTTCGCCTACCAGGCAGGGTGAAGGAGTGTATCTCTGGAATTACTGAACGCACAGGAACAAGGGACCCCTCCAAAGATAGATCTCAGCGAGGTGGAGGCAGACGCGGGGGTCTGAAGGTACGAAAAACGGCCGAAAGACGCGGACGCGACCGCGGTTCGCTATAGGGCTAATGACCACTAGGTGAGCAACTTACACAGTATGGCTTTAATGATGAAATTTTAAAGTATTGCAATCCAAATAAAGTGATATTTGTGTTTAGTTACAGTACATATTGTTTTATTATGGTAATAACATTGAGAGCTTCTGCTCTGCTGGCCACACTGCATGTAGCTGCTCTGAAAGCTTAGTGCAGTCTAAAGCCCGCCCACTCTATGTATCCGGTACTTTCCACACACATAGGCTACACACATGCACGCAAACTCAAATTCTGTATCCGCTTTAGACCCTTCCAATGAGCCAATGCACAGTCAGATTATGCACGGGCCGGTCCGGAGGTGAGGTCACGGTGGTCAGGTGGACCGGAGGTGGAATTTTTGCGCGCGCACAAGGGCCTCTTTATTTCCCCTTGCCCAGGGGCCTCATCCTATTCTACAATCCTTTAAGAGCCGCATCCCACTTCCAAGCCCATTCACGCCCTTTCACATCCACCTCAACTCATAGGTAGATCAGATGTAGATCAGATGTATGTCGCTGGAACTCACGGAATACCGCCCACAACCCTATGCCGTCCGCTCATTCGCTAAGCACGAGAGAGAGGAGGCAACAGGGGAAGTGGAGCTGAGCGGAGCAGTGTATCGAATTACAACAGAGGGAGGTGTGCTTGTGTGAGAGAGGGAGAGAGAGAGAGAGAGAGAGAGAGAGAGCGACTAGCAGGTATGGCAACATGACTGGTGTCTTGCACGCGCGCACCAGTCATGTTGCCATACCTTAGCTTTTTCTGAACTGACGCCACTGGCTAGGATCCCGCAAGCGCAGCACAGACGGAAAGTTACTGAGTCCCACAACAAGAGCATCAACACCTAGAGAGAGAGAGAGACAAAAAAACACAGCGAGAGGGAGGGGGGAGGAGAGAGAGAGAGAGAGAGAGAGAGAGAGAGAGAGAGAGAGAGAGAGAGAGAGAGAGAGAGTTCTGACTCGTGTTTTCCACCGAACGTGAAGCCAGTTACACAACATTTGGTTACCTATCGAATTATGTTCCACCTCTGCCTGGATCCTGCTATGGAGTAACACATTTGCTGGAACACCTCATGCAGTGCCACGCCGCCTCTGTCTTTTGCAAAGCTCGGTATGTTTCCATCTTTGCTTCATTTGAGTCATTTCATTCTGGTAAGTAGTAAGTACAACCTATTAATGCTCTACCTCATTACAGCCAATGCTGTTTACTTTTAGCACATTTCAAGTTGCCAAATGTTATAGAGCAGCAGTCCTGCCTGAGCGCCCGGAGGCGCATATAAATCCGGGCCTGGTCCTACCCGACCAGGGCTCGCTCGAAAGTCGCTACATGCCTGCGGCAGATAATGCCTCCAGTCAGTATGCATTGTTTATTTGCAACCAGCTCCGCCATTATTGACGTAAAGCCATGAACTTTGAACTCCTGTTGAAATCTTGTGTCTCATGCTACTTCCAGGAGCCCGTTCACTTGCATTACGGAAGTAGCGCAAGACACAAGATTTCAACTATGAACCACTGTCTCTCCTTTCCTTTCTTTCCAAAACTCTTGAATGAGTTGTTTCTAACCAGCTCTCACAGGAAACCCGTTTGGATCCAAACCAGTTCAATTCATTCAAAGCTGCCCATTCCGCACAATTTGTATGTTGTTTTTGTTTTTATATTTCTTGCACTCTCGTATCCTTTCATGCTCTTTTATTGTTTCTCCCACAATTTTTATGTTGTTTTTATAGTTAATGCTGTGTGAAGTTCTTCAGAGAGGTCAAGGGTGGATGACACAAATACAGATGTGCCGTTTCAACTCTTCGTATGTCATGCTCTTTTCCAGAAAATGTCCTGCAAATGCAGGTTTCTTTCCCTGTTTTGCCTTTCTAATTTTTATGGACAATGGAGCGTATTTTTTCGCAAATGGTAAGAAACCACTCCATTCCCATTGAAAAGCAGAATCCACCTTCATAAGTAGATTTAAACTTCGAGGTCAGATAAGGTCATAAATCTACTGTCTTGCCAATGGCAGAACGTGTGAAGTTTTGAAATGGCACATCTGTATCAGTACCTCATCTGGAGATAGAAGAGTGAAGGAAGACAAGCATGATATAATTGCCTCCTATCTCCACTTCATTTGAGCTGCTCTTCTCTCAGCTCTGAGGGTTGAGATAAGCAAGGAGGAGAAGTGGAGACCGGCGTACCGGCTTGGAAGAGAGAGAGAGCAGTGACACACAAAGACAGATGAAAACGTATGATGAGATGCAGTGAGGAAAGGAACCACCAGCTGGAAACCTGCAAGTCAAACTGAGTATAATAGAGAGAGGGTTGATGGAGGGATTACACATACAGTATACAGTACCTTTTGCCAGTCGATCGATGTCTGTCTGTTTAGCTACATCTCTCTCTCTCTTTTGTCTGTCTGTCTGTCTGTCTGTCTGTCTGTCTGTCTGTCTGTCTGTCTGTCTGTCTGTCTGTCTGTCTGTCTGTCTGTCCATCTATATAAGGTGTCACTCAATCTTCTGGCACATCGGGCAGAGACATAGGTGACCAAATATACAGCTGGCAAAGCATGTCTTTGTCTATCCAGGACTGTTTGTGCAGATGCTCCTCTAAAATTATTCAAATACACAAAGAATACAATTCTAACTTGTATTTCTTTCTTACTACTACTATATAGAAGGCTGTGTAAAATACTTCTGGAAGCATGAAAAGGACAGAAAACCTCAAGAAATGACGTTGAGAGGATACAAGAAAGTTAATTTAATCTAATCTAGTCTGACAACAATGCATCTCTAGCATTAATCAAAGTTAACAGACTTCTATGCTGACTTCCAGTGGATTTACATTTCACTAATTCCCCATGTCTCTGTCAATATAGTGAGGCCAACTCTTGCAGTCTACTGTATAACAAACAGATCAGACATTCAAGCCTCCTCTAGATCAAGGACTCATGTCAATCAGTTCATTATTGATCTTGAGCTTTTCCACACACCCCTAAAATGCTCAATTAGTCTCTGAAGTCCTGGCCAGCCAACAGGCATTAAAGAGAGGCATGCATGCGAAATGTGATATTTGTCTAGTCCCCCTGTGAAAGTCAGGAAAGAGGACGAGAGAGGAAAAAAGAAAGAAAGCAATAAATCATTCTTCATATAGTCCTATAGAATTACAGTTTCAACCGTGAAGTCTGCAGGTGGTCTTTTGTAATGTCTTCAAATGGCTTGAATTGTTGCCCAGCTGTGAGTGTCGTCTGATGGGCACATCATTATCCAGCCTCATCCATCCTTTAACACTATCTCTAGAAATGTCCGCATCATGCCAAAGTCCCAATACCACTCGACTGCCACTCACTATCTAGGAACAATGGTGGCATACTTAATCATCAGGTATTATGATTATACTTAGAGGAAGATCTTTTCCAAAAAGTGTACAGAAAGTGTTAAAATTATATTTTTATATTACACCCACACACAAAGAGTACAATCTACCTGTATGTCTTTAAGTGACATTCTGTTGAACATTGGATGACTACTAGGGTTCAACTCCTTTACCTTAAACTCGAGCATGATTGAGCATGATGAAAAAATCGTTTTCAATTAAAGTGGATGGCAGCACCACGACGATAAAGCCATCATAATTGATGTGAACGCCGACATATCGTTATCGTTATCTTTATCGCGCCCAGTGGGAAAGAACCTTTAGCCTGGCTCAGAGCTGTGAAGCCATAACTGTAGACCAGGGGGAGAGTTCCGCCGATTTAAAATGAGCCCAATACGGAACTAAAACTTCCTATGATTGGCCGCTAGTTGCCCTGTTTTCCCCCTGGTCGGTTGCAAAAAGAATTGTTCTCAAATGGATCCCATTCATTTTCCCCTTTCGTGTTCTAACCTTAATTAACATTTTCATGAATACTTTATGGTTCCTATCGCTAGTTAAACATTGCCTTTCAATCACGATGATATGCGTTTTGTGAAAATAAGGTCCCATTTATGTTAAAATTGATGATAAAGTTGCGGGGGGCGTGGCCAACCAAACTGATACCAGCCGGCTGTGTTCTTCTTCGTGTGCTGTATTTCGGGAGGCTCCGACCACATTCTCCCATGTATCCCTGCGGTTGCACGTGACCGTTGGCAGCCAATAGCCTCCTCTGGTTGCATTTCAATCTATGATGGCAACACCCATGCCAAGGACCCATATTGTGTCATTTGCGCTGCATAGAAACCAATGGCTTCACTTTGTCCATATATTTTATACAGTCTATGCTGGAGATTAAGGGCATGGTCAGAGGTGAATGACAGGTATGATGCATGCAAGAACCAGTGGGGTCAACGTCACACACATACACACATCTTTGCTATACATTAGGTTGCTTTGCCACCAGAAGCGGATATTTTAGTCTCCCCTTCGGAGGCAAATATTAAATTTGTGCATGTGTGGCCATGCCATAAGGTACAGACACAGACGGGTAAGCCGAAAACAATTTGTCAAGCAATTAGTTTGACTAGCTTTAAATGGAGCCGTGATAACATGTCTCACACTGAGAGCAGATGTCCTGTCCTCGTACAAGGCCACTGTACTGTAGCACTCACACTGTTAGGGGGACAGACGGTGGCCTCTCAAAGCAGGTCACGGAGCCCTCTCATTTGACTCCGCCATTGTTTGATGTTTATAGAAGTGGGAGGGTATAATTTGTGTCTGTGTGATGTGATAGGGGTTACAAATATAAGGATATGACCTAGAGATAATTGGTGGACACAGAAGTGGTTTAGACAGTGGTGGTATACTGTAATGAGCATTACATAAACCCATTCACCCACACACATTTGCACACCGGTGGTGGAGGAAACCATGCAAGGCACCAACCTGCTCATCTCAACACCTACATTGGAGCATTTGGAGGCAATCCTAAAGCAGAATGTTTAGCTACATATTCTCACAAACACCTCTCACAAACATAGCCACCACGTCGAACAAACGTGAAAATTTCCCACTGTCCACATTTTAAACATGCCACTCTTTGAACCGCATTTATTTTAATTTAACAAACTTTGCACATGCACAGCAGCCCACTCCTGACGGAATGATCCAAAGTTGACCGGCGACGCGATTTACGTCACAAATGGGCGTAAACACAACGACGCACTCCAAGCCTGCAAGCTGCAAGCAATGGCATCCAAAGTATCAAGTTACAGAGATGGGGGGAGGATGGGGGGGGGGGGTGGGGGGGGTGGGGGGGGGGGGGGGGGTGGAGAGTAGAGAGGTAGAGAGAGCGGAGCTGAGCGGAGCACTGGCAGTGTATCGAATTACAACAGAGGGAGGTGTGTCGTGTTTTCCACCGAACGTGAAGCCAATTACACAACATTTGGTTACCCATCGAATTATGTTCCACCTCTGCCTGGATCCTGCTATGGAGTAACACATTTGCTGCAACACCTCATGCTGTGCCGCGCCGCCTCCTGACGTGTCCTCGCGCACTCATTCCTCTCATCACCCCGCACGATATCACAGCGTATTTTGCAAAGCTCTGTATGTTTCCATCTTTGTTTCATTTGAGTCTTTTCATTCTGGTAAGTACAACCTTAATTAATGCTCTACCTCATTACAGCCAATGCTGTTTAGTGATAGCAGGTCAACGAGGAGGCATTTATATGCACAGTTTTACAATTCAATTGAGTCAATATCTGCCAAGCAGTGCTGTGTGACTGTCTACAGCCACTTTTGCCTCAAAATTGTATGGGTGTACTTTTACTCCACTAGAATTATTTGACAACTTTACTATAGTTATTTTGCAGATATAAATTATTATATTATAAAACATACATTTCATTTGTCCACTTCAGCCCATTTCTTTACCTACAGTATTTGACACTATACACATATACATCTACAACCTCACAATTAAAAAAAGAAATATGCCAATACTTACTTTCAAAACAGTTCAATACCTCTGTGTTGATACTTTACTTATCTTATATATACATTCCTCTAAGAGCCGCATCCCACTTCCAAGCCCATTCACGCCCACTCCACATCCACCTCAACTCATAGCTAGATCAGATGTAGGTCGGTAGAACTCACAGAATACCGCCCTAACTCTATCATTGGCCCCCCGTTGCCATGGTGACCGGTGACCGCCGTCCATTGGCTCGTATTCCCAGCTATGGGACCGGCGGATCCAATTTCAACCGAGGGGGGCGTAGCCAGAACACACACACACACACACACACACACACACACACACACACACAAAAATAGCTAATAGTTAGCTCACAACTTTCCACTTTTCTCTTTCACCTCAATCGCAGTAACATCCGTATACACCACGTCATCGCATCACCCTTTTTTTTTTTCCAATTTTTTTTTTTCAAAAACATTTTTTTTCTCACAAATTTTTTTTTTCTCAAAAAAAATTTTTTTTTTCTCAAAATTTTTTTTTCTCTAAAAACATTTTATTCTCACAAAACCATTTTTTCTCAAAAAACTTTTTTTTCCTCAAAAAAAACATATTTGGCCATTACACACACCACACTGCCGCAACATGGCGGTGAGGGCTGCGCAGTGGCCTGAACTCTAGACTTTTGCGGCCCGAAGGGCCGCAAATTTCTAGTTAGTAACAGTTGGGTTCAGTGTCTTAATTGTTCGAGGGCACTTGATCTGGGGAGCTGGGGATCGGTAGGTCCCCAAGCGGTCAATCTACCTACTGATCCATTGTAGTGTTAGATAGATAGATTATTGATCCCGTGGGGGAAATTCAGACGCCAGAGATTGCACAGCAGCACAGATACAGGGTGCAATAGGTACAGAATATTATACTCTGTACACGCATGCACGCGCATGCACGCACGCACGAAAGCACGCACACACACAGTGTACCGTGGATGCCTTTTGCAGCATGTTGCTGTGCTGAGACCACCCACATGGTTTTCTTTTTCCGATAGTGATGTCATTGATTTTTAGTGAGTCACAGCATACCAACAACTGCATGATTAGGTACTATGAGTTTAAACAAACTGGAATATACAAAAGTTTCTAAATAAGACCAAAGTTTCTCAAAGGTTACAAACTAAAAACAGTTCCCTCAGCCACTCCTGCTAATCAGCATACCCTATCATTCTGCTGTTTGGTTATGGAGCTGGCTTCCCTGATAAAAGTTTCCACTTCAAATCTCAACAGAGTCTTCCAGCAAACCTTTTGGAAGTATTTTTGGAAGCAATGACAGTGAGTCTGCTGTCAGGCAAACAAACCAAATGTACCTCATGTATTATTGACACTATGAAATGAAGGAGTGGACCACTTTCCTTTTATTTTTCCCAGGACATGGTAGCTTAAATGTTTGTCACAACCCCCCACCTCCCCTGGACGTGAGAGGGGCACATCTCTACCGAGGGTGGGGGTGGGGGTGGGATGGTGTTATGGCTGGACATCCAAAAACAAATCAAGTTGTGAAATCTTGTCGCTATGCATGGCCTTTGTGTGGATGGGTGCAAACAGAGGCCAGTGGAACAAAGGTCTTGTGAAGCATGAAAACCTCTTTAGCTTCTTTTAACCACTTTCACCCAGTGTGGTTGAAAAGGTTTTCAAATGTATCAACATATTTTAGAAAATAGCGTATCTACAAGCTCACAATGTGCAACAGAAATGTATACTGTATAGCGCTGAATGTATATTTTGTAATAATCAAAATCTACCAAGTAATTATAGTAACTAATTGTAGTGCAGTAAAAGTACAATATTTTCCTCTGAGCTGTTGTGAGTAGAAGTAAAACTGCAGGTCTACAGCTGACAAAGCTATTTTTATTATTTTACCCAACACCACTATATGACAAAGTATGACATAGTGAATTGCTCACCTGGGGGATATGAAATGAGTTTCCGTGGCACACTGGTGCAGCCCTCTCTTGCCCGTCCATATGCTGCAATACGGAACACAAGCTCAGCTACGTTTCAAATTGCCAATTTCCAAACACTATTATTCACAGGGAAATACAGAAACCACAAATGTTTTGTTTTACCTGAGAAAAATGGACGACCTTTCGTTGCACATCTCTCTCTACAAAACCCAGGAGGAAAAAAACAGGCGGAGAGAGAGATGTACAAAGAGAAAGTGAGACACTTAATTCCCAATTTAATTTTTTTACAGAAAGCTAAAGTGACCAAGGTTGTCGACAGCATATTGAATCATCATGTGTAGCTCTAAATGTAGTTATCACAGCCTGCGGCAGAAGAGACAACAGAGGACACATGCTGTGGTGTATAAAAAACAACCACATCACAGAGCCATGCGAACCAGCTCAAATGTCTACTGAAGCATTTCACAGATGTCTCTGTGGTCTGTTGTGACTTTTAGACACTAACTATATGCATTTACCTTACTTTACTTCAGCAGAAATGTAAGAAACCTTTACTTTACCTGAGCATTTCAATTAGGCTATTTTAAATTATTTTGATAACTTCCACATTTCAGCGGCAAATACCATTTATTTTTACAATTTGACAGTTTTAGTTAAAAATGACTTTGCAAATTTTGATTATTCATGAAACACACATTTCCTGATTAATGATTATGCATTATTACACCATAATTTAACAGTAAACGTATTAGGCTGCCCAAGCAGTACATAAATGAATAATTCAAATCAGCCCCACTTTTACCAACTGCAACATTAAAGTAATGAACACATTAATGCATCACTACTTACTATACAATTCTATATGTGAAATGCCCCCTTCTACATAATGATTATTACTTTTACCTTAGGTATTGTAAGTATACAGGTATTTTGATCCCAATACAGTAAGTAACATTTTTAGTACAGGACCTTAAAGGTATAGTTCCCCCAAAAGATAACTTTTTTCTATCGATTACTTACCTCATGGAGACTTTCATGGATTTTGATTTTTTTTTGCCACATTCCTAAATCAATAATTTGATGACCAGCAGTGGTTCTCTATGGAGACACAAAGAGCCTGCTTTGTTCCCTATAGAGACAAAATGAGTCTCCTCAAATTAGGAATGCGAAAAACCATGAATTCAAGTCTCCATGGGTTGTTAAAAATCGATAGAAAAAAAGTCATTTTGGGTTTAACTGTCCCTTTAACTTGTAACAGATACTACATTATGGTATTACTACTTTTACTTAATAAAAACATTTGAGTACTTCTTCCACCACTGAAAGTAAATGAATGGAATCCTATCACTTCAAGTAAATGAATGGGATACAAAGAATCCAATTAGGTGTTGTTCCTTAAGCTTAACTAGTGCTGCAGTACTTATCCTATTTTGTTGTTCACTCTTTTCCAGACCTATTGTCACTCCAGTATTCAAAAATGTACGTCATAAAAAATGTATGAGCAATAGTTTCTTTCATCTGATAGGACTGAACTCTTTATAGTTGTCTTTGTTTTACTTCCAAGGAAACACTATGAGCCTCTGTCTGTCTTGACAATCTGAAGCACATGTGTACATGTCAACAACAATGGTTTCATTTCAACCTGCTTTTTAAGTTTTAGAGCAGGTGAAAATCAATACAAGATGTGTTATCATTTTAGAAATACACAAAGCTATGTCAAATGACTTTCAAGATGCTTCAGAGACAAGCCACGTTGCCCCTATCCATGCCAAACTTTGCACACACACTCCTTGGCTGGCAAACCACAATCTCCGCCCCCTGATTTCTCTTTTAGGGCCACCATGAGGTTGCTTTTTGCAGACAACATTATGCGACCTGACGGTCGCTTATCTCCAGATTAGGGAGTCTTACTGGTATAGATCATTGATTTTGTCCTTTTCTTCTCATGGAAAAATTAAGCACTTATGGATTATGTTACAGATTGCAGGGTGTTTATTATGTGGTCTGTGGACCACTCATCCCACAGTCACAATGCTGTTTAGCAGAAGAAATTACATTTTGCACTAAATTAAATTGAAAACACATTTTGATGCTTGGCAAAAGGGTAGACGGGGGTTATTTGTAACTTGTGGGATATGTGAATAAATGGTTGCTACAGTTAATACCAACACTGACAAATGAAAGTTTTATCTTATGCCCACTACTGGCATCACGTCTCCGTGGCAGGGGCGTGCTGGCCATTGGGAAAAGCGGGACAACTCCCGAACGGCCGGTTCATTCCCAGCAGTCCAGGCCGGCCATTAGGAAAAAATAAATAAAAAGAAATGTTGGCCTTCGTTCCATTTTGGGGGCTGGGTGGCCAACAAAGTAAATCGTCACTGTCGGGCAGAAACCTTGTATCTCCAAGTTTCAAATTTGTAGATTTCTTCGCAAAGCAAAGCCCTGCTTCATCATGTGAAAACAGCCGATCTACAAGCACACAACGCCTCGCGGCGAGGAGTTGTGTGCTTGTAGATCGGCTGTTTTCACTAGTTTAAATAATTTTTAAAATGATAAATACAAAACAAACGGTTTTGGACATACAAGGTTTCCACCTGACAACGACAAAATATAACTCATGTAATTGGCCCACTGGCTTGTCACTTGACATGATCTGAAATCATGTCAAGTGACAATGATAGAGATCTATAGAGATCGCTATAGAGATCTCTCTCTATAGCGCGCAATGAGGGCCTCTCCAACTCTTTTTCCCGGGCTGAATCAGGGGCCCAGCATGTCCCTGCTCCGTGGGACTGTCCAGCTGCTCCTAACAGCAGTCAGTGCAGTTTATGGTCACCAGTTCAATGTCCAGGGGACATTTGAAACTGTACGCCAACTGGTCCTGACTTTGTGATACTGGAACAGATTAAGTTCACTGCATCCATCAGTTCACCTCAGCCTCAAAGCCTGTATACATTATTCATCACTGCAAGACAGATGCTGCTGATGGGTGATTTCCTTGTCATTAACAACTCATGGCCCTATTCCAGAGAATTGTGGCAACAGCCTGTTTAAAATGTCACAACGTGTCACATCACAACATGTCCATTGTTTATAACAGTTGCAAGCTTCCAGTGAAGGAGTTTTAATTTACAGACCACATACAACAGAAATGAGATATGCTATGAAATGATGGTGCAGGAGGGTGACAGTAAGCAGACACTGATCATATACAGTATACTAAGAAATACACAATGCATTAAAGAGGTCTAGGTCTACTCTATACTAACACAATGAATCAAATTGTAATTCACAGCCCACAGTGAATTTCCACTTGTTGTAGCTCCACAGAACCATCATTGACAATGTTGATGAACAATGTAGGCTACAAAGTGAAACATGGCCTACAAGCTTAGAGTGGTCAGATGTTTAGGTTATCATTTATCTGCTAAAGTGTCCAAGACAGTGGCAATACTCATTGGTGTAAGCGATATAAAAGTTCAAGCTCCCACTGGCATGTTCAAAAGTGACGCAATTTAGGCATGTTTGCGCTGTCCAAGGTGCTGAATTAATAGGCTGGTAGGCCTACTAAATGCTTTAATAAATGGCATTGTTGTCTTGTCTTGTCTTGTCTTGTCTTGTCTTGTCTTGTCTTGTCTTGTCTTGTCTTGTCTTGTCTTGTCTTGTCTTGTCCAGATCACTTCAAGACTGTATGTACATACAAGACATAAAAAATGTGTCATATTTGAGGAGACACCTCAAGGGATATTGGGCTTCTGGTCTTCAGGCAGGCCTGCTCTACTCCCAATCTGGACATTCCCCCTATAATTCCACAGACTCTTTTTGTTGCTTTATGCGTGAATACTTTACCCACTAGGTCTACTGTAGCCGATTATTGTGGAGCAATATCATGAAAACATAAGAATACATTATGAGAGAGATTAAGCAATTTTATGTTGAAATGAGTCATGCTTCCGAAAATGTCTAGCAATAATTATATATCACCGTATTTACACAAGAGATCAATAACTAGATATGACTAATAGATATTTGGATGGGATGGCCTTCACCAGAGCAGTTGTTTGAATGGATAAGGTTATTAGCTAACCTTTACTAAAGGTCAAATGAGAAAGCATTGTAAATGTCAATTTTGCCTTTCCTGGCCAGTGTGCAATATGAATCAATTTGAGTTGCTATTTTATTTAATGTCCTTAACATTCAATCATGTAATTTTGTCTCCAGGAGAAGTCCAGGCTTTTACCACACTGACATTTGAATGAAGCCACCAGAGGGCAACATGATGTTCCTTACTTCCTTCCTAATGGAAGACAACAGTGAACGGACAGTATAGGAAAATCCATTGCCTCCCCTTAGACATTAAAGCTCTAAGTGGTAATGGTGTGTAAAACAGAAAATCTAAAATGACACGTTTGTCCGTGTACGGACATATTGATGACCCCTTTCTCTCTCTTACCTCTACCCCCTCCCCAGTCTCTGTTTCAGTCTCTGTTTCAGCCCTTGGTTGCACCAAGGGTGAGACATCTGGCATCAGTCTTGCTTCATAAAACAAAAAAGTTGTCATTACCTCCTTCCCTTCCGTCTCTCTCCACCTCCTCTCGTTTTTGTTTATCTCATCTCACCTCTCTGATCCTCTCACCTGATAAAAACATCATTTTGCCATTTAGCAGAATACAGTGTCTACAGTATAACTTATTGATGGTAACATTTATGACTGCAAATGTGCTGTGATTTTCCTGTGATCAACTTATTTCACGTGTGCCAAGCAAATGTCTGTTAATGTCATCAATGACGTTTGACTGAAACAGCTGCATTACCTTTTATCAAGGGAAATCAAGATAGTTTAAAGAATTATTCGGAAGTAGGCCAAACACATTGTGTACACAGTGTGTAACGAATAACACTAGGTTAACTGCATTTTAAAAATGTCAAATACAAACTGATTTTAAGAGTGTGTGTGTGTGTGTGTGTGTGTGTGTGTGTGTGTGTGTGTGTGTGTGTGTGTGTGTGCGTGCGTGCGTGCGTGCGTGCGTGTACACTTTGTGGAAAGTGGAATTCAATATTATTGTTTTGCGAAGTCATGGTCTGAAAAGTTTGAGAACCACTGCTGTATATCTTACAAGGGTGCTATATAGAACCTTTGTCAAATAGTGTTATGGAACCATTAAAGGTGTGTAAAACAAAGCTGAAGAACCATTAGAGAATGTCTAAATAATCATACAAGGATAGTAAAGCATAACACCTCAGCCATGCCAAAACTGCAGAAGAATGGGATGGCTGAAGAACCAATATTTCTGACATGTAGGGGAGTAGAAGTATTAAGTATTGAAAAATGGGCATACTCTGAAAGTGTGAATGGGATTTTGTGACTTAACTGTATGTTTTTGTTTTTGTTTATGTCTTGTTTGTTCTCTTTATTTTATTTGAATTTATATACACCAACTTTGGACGTTTGTTATATACAAAATAAGTGCAGTTTACATCTGTGATGTTACCTATTATGATGCCTTTTTCTATTATTCCTGCCAAAAAAATGAATAAAGAGATTTTTTTTTTAAAAAGGAAAAAAAAGAAAAGAAAAATGGGCATACTCAAGAAAAATAACCTCAAGCAGTAGTACTTAAGTAGAGTACCTGAGTAAATGTACTTAGTTACTTTCCACCACTATGCCTATACCTCTTCCTAAAACACTGTTCTCCATGCTCCACCAGGTGGGAGTACACATCAATAAACACAGCTAATCGTGTCACAGTGAAGTTGTAGATCTGCTATTTTGCAAAACAATGCAATCAGGGAGTCCTGGACATCAGCATTAATCATACCATACTAACAATATGTTCCATTTGAATTAAATGATTAGGCTATAATCACTGTAATAGAATATGTAACTGAATATGTATACTTGAGTGCCAACACTAAGAGAGTCTAGTGGTTAAATTCTGTCTCTTTCACTTAAGTTGCTATTTGAACAGTTTTTACATATTATAAAATGTGTGTTATATACAGTATGAGTATGAATACAGTATACCTTTTGCCAATCATGATATGCCCAAAATAATGAAATATTAAAGTGGCAAGATGTATTTTCACTACAGTTAGAATTTATGATCAGTGGTCGCAAATCAAGCATCCAAAGATATTCCTCAAGTTGGAATCAGATAGGACGTTCTCATATTGCACTTTGTTTTCCTATCTTAGGTATTTGGATGATACATTTAGTACGTATGTGGAACTCACAGCTCTAGGCAACTCGTACACATTCCAGTTGTGTTAACTACACTGTGACCCTGGCCTTAACTCCCTGGCAACTTTGAACAAGAACCCAAAGGTTATGGACCCTTTTCAAATAAAGATCAGAGTTATGCACACACATGCATGGCCAAACATACACATCGGAAACTGTTTCCAACCCTTGTTCCCCAATGCATTCATCCCAGATTAAACATCACTTGGCAGCAATGAATGAACATGACGGTGACATTCTGATGAACTACGCATCCTCTTTCATCTGTCAATCCGTTCTAAAGCAGCAGCTATGCAGTGTGCAGCATATTGCTGTAAAACATCTCGACTATTACTATTGACACTACTACAATTTGACCGCGCTATTTCAGGGACATGCTGGGCCCCTGATTCAGCCCGGGAAAAAGAGTTGGAGAGGCCCTCATTTATTTATTTTCAGTTATATTTTGTCATTGTCGGGTGGAAACCTTGTATGTCCAAAACCGTTTGTTTTGTATTTATCATTTTAAAAATGATTTAAACTACACAACGCCTCGCACCACGAGGCGTTGTGTGCTTGTAGATCTGCTGTTTTCACTACTTTTGTGCAGCGGCCTTGTATGATGAAGCAGGGCTTTGCTTTGCGAAAAAAATGCATAGATTTGAAACTTGGAGATACGAGGTTTCTGCCCGACAGTGACGATTTACTTTGTTGGCCGCACAGACCCCAAAATGGAACGAAGGCCGACATTTTATTTTTATTTTTTTTCCTAATGGCCGGCCTGGAATGAACCGGCTGTTTGGGAGTTGTCCCGCTTTTCCCAATGGCCAGCACGTCCCTGGCGCTATTGCTCATTTATACGTTGTTGCATGGCCGTGCAGTGGAACAAAGATTATGCATTTTCAAATATAATAATGATTTATAGCCACCCATCTTTAGCTCTTGTCGCAGTATTTGTCACTGTACATTTTTCACATAAGTGAAATGAGTCTTCCTCTCATCTGCATTGAACCCATCCTAACTATTAGGAGCGGTGGGCGCTATTAATACAGCGCCCGGGGAGCAGTTAGGTGTTACGTGTCTTGCTCGGGGACACTTCAACACATAGACTGGGCGGAGCTGGGGGCCAATGGACGACCTTCTAATTTCCAGGCACCCTCTCTATCCACTCAGCCACTGGCTAACTAAGCCTGCTGAACCACATTGCACATTGTCCTAATATAAACCTGTTTTCATTTAACTTTTCTGTAATCCAAAAAGTCCATTGTGTTCAATGGACCTTTTCTGTCCCATTTCTGATTGGAAATTATCATGTCCATCAGACAGGATTGGTCGTGCTTCACATATCTAATACAAATGGTGATACGGAATTCATTCCTCAGCGGATTCCTCGTGACACGCGTCAGCACAACCACACTTGCAATTTCCCAGAATTGCACCTTTCTAGTTAGTGTAGTTGCCCAACGGGGCAACACATTATAGTCCTAAACTATAAACTTTATCTATTACTAGGGTAACTTTTCCGCTGCCATTGTAAATGGCAGGGATAGGATGGGGAAACGTCATTGATTACTAGGGTAACTTTTTCGCTGCCATTGGAAATGGCAGGGATATGGAATCAATAGGGAATCAATGGGAGTGGGCAATCAGTAGGGAATCAATGGGAGTGGGAATCAATAGGGAATCAAATGGTCGAGCTTCACATGACAGTTAGCTTACTGTAAAATATAGTCAGCAACCGTCAGCAACCACACTCGCAATTTCCAATTGCATCTTTCAAGTTAATATCTTTTATAAAGAATATGTGATCTGCAAGCTCACAATGCATCATATGATTCCACGCGTTGTGGGCTTCTAGATAGGCTATTTAGGGGGGGAAATTGACAAGGGCTTAATTTGTATTCATTGAGTAATGAATTCTCATGATGTTTAGTCCCACCTGGCAGAGCATGAGGAACAAGCACTTCAGGCAGACGTACTGTACTGTACTGGCGGAGTGCTGCTGCACTTGTAGGTGGTCCTGAGGTGGTGGGCCTCTCCAGCTGTAAATAGTGTTCTGACACGTGTGTGACCACTCCAGTGTCTGCGACCCCTCAACCCCTGAAAGCTTAGTTTTACCACCTGGCGGCGGAGGGCTGCTCTTGATCTCACAGCACCTTCCTCCAAACCGCCACGCAGATCACTCCATTCAGACTCCCGAGACTGGAAACAACTGCAAGCTCCAATTTAGCCCGGTCAAGAGCTGGAATTATTTTATACTTTAGCTATTGATAGCAGATATACAAGCTTACAGCGCGGCTACCGCGTGATGCGCTGCGATTGTGAAAATGTTTGCAAATCTTTGAATATGTCATTTTCAAAGCAAACTTTTGCAACTCAAATCTCAGCTTCTGGGGGGTCCCTGGAACAACATATTTTGATATGGGGGTTTGTGGCCAAATACATGTCATTTTGGGGGTCCTTGACATGAAAAGGTTTGAGAACCACTGATTTAGAAGAAGGATTTAGAAGACATTTATAGAATCGGATCAATATATTGTTGATCTCACACAGCACCTTCCTCAAACTGCCACACAGATCACTCCATTCAGACTCCCTGGAAATAACTGCGACGTCCACACATGCATGCGCACACATGTGGGGATAGTGGCATATGCACACACACACACACACACACACACACACACACACACACACACACACACACACACACACACACACACACACACACACACACACACACACACACACACACACACACACACACACACACACACACACACACACACAGACACACACTTGCGTGCACACACGCACACGATAACTGACCCATAGGGTCAATAAAGGTCTATCTCTCTATCCACGCATGCACGCACAAGCACACATACTGTATGTGCTTGTGCGCACGGTGTACATACAAGGTTTGCATATTGTTGCTGTCTGGCAGAAACCTTGTATCTCCATCTTTCAACTTTTTATGTTTTTTGGTAAATGAATGCCCTACTTAATCATACAAGAGTGTCACGCAAAAAGAAAGTAGCTGATCTACAACCTCACACGTAGTGATGCAACGCATTGTGAGCTTGTAGATCGGATATTTTCACAATTCTATTAGGTTTTTTAAATAATAACAAAAAAGGAAGAGTTTTCTACCCGACACAGAAACGATAAGTTATGCAGTGAGGCACGCACATACACGTGCACACACACACACACACACACACACACACACACACACACACACACACACACACACACACACACACACACACACACACACACACACACACACACACACGCACATACACAGAAGAAGAAAAGAGACATGCACAGAGCCCTTTAGAAAAACAGCTCCATTACAAAGGTATCTTCAGTGGAGGTCTTGCGGACTGTAATTCATTTCTGATCTCCGAGCGGATCAGGTTTCTAAGTGTTTCATTTATCATTTATCTTACTTCTATGTTCTAATTTGTTTCACAGTTTGTTTATATTTTAAATAGCTGTAAAAAGAAAAGAAAAATGGAGAGAAAAAAAAATGACATATTCAAAGTTGGAATATTTCTTCCAATTTGGAAAAAAAAGAAAAAGAAAAAAGAAAACAGAGCGAGAGAAGAATTCTGCACCTCATTCCACATTCCATGTGAACATCAGTTTTCTAGTCTTTTTAATCCCTGAGCTTCCATCTGATTTGCTGTGTTGGGGTTCCATTGGGGCCTCTCTGTGGTTGGCTTTTTGTGTCTGAATAAGGATGAGCCATTTTCAACACGCTGCAAGTGGAGTCATGTCTTTACCTCACTGTCTATGCGACTAAACAATCAGTACAACTGGCTCTAGCTGCTGCTTATTTTGGGCTTAGCCACATCTGGTGTGTGTTATGACTAAGTCAATCTCTTACCCCCAAATCAACACACAACTTCTATCTCTCCGAGTGTCTCTCCCTCTCTCTCTCTCTACAGTATCTATCTTCTCTCTATCTCCTTCCCTCGTTCTTTCTTTCTTTTTTTTGTTATGCAAGCACGTGACAAAAGGTATCATTAAGACTACACGTCTACTTGATATCCTACTTACAAGTGGGAGATGCAGTGTTCAGTTACTCTGAATGAGGGAGATAGTGACGGATGTTGAAAGGGTTTTCAGACATCAAAAAAATTGTCCAGGCACAGTATTCAGAAGGCAGCTTATCAGTCTGTACATCCAAAGCTATGCAAGGTAGAGTAAGGAAGGCCCTGGTTGTTAACTTGGGGTGCTCGGTCGGAGTAAAGGGCCGCTTCAGTGGGTCCCCGGCTGCATTTCTGACAGTTAAGAACCAAATGAATGGACCATAGACCGTAAAATACCGTATATGGACAGTGCGAAGCCATTGGTTTCTATGCAGCGCAACTGAAGTATTTTGGGTCCTTGGCATGGGTGTCGCCATCATAGATTGAAATGCGACCAGAGGAGGCTATTGGCTGCCAATGGTCACGTGCAACCGCAGAGATACATGGGAGAATGTGGTCGGAGCCTCCCAAAATACAGCACACGAAGAAGAACACAGCCGGCTGGTATCAGTTTAGTTGGCCACGCCCCCCGCAACTGTATCATCAATTTTAACATAAATGGGACCTTATTTTCACAAAATGCATATAATCGTGATTGAAAGGCAATTTTTAACTAGCGATAGGAACCATAAAGTATTTATGAAAATGTTAATTAAGGTTAGAAAACGAAAGGGGAAAATGAATGGGGTCCAATGGAGAACAATTCTTTTTGCAATCGGCCGGGGGGGGGGGGGGGGGGGGGGGACAGCGCAACTAGCGGCCAATCATAGGAAGTTTTAGTTCCATATTGGAATCATTTTAAATCGGCGGAACTATGCCCCTGGGATGGACCCATTACAGGCCTGTAACTCCGAGAGTGAACAAATGGTACATTAGCACACTTTCAGAGTTATCATTGATGATTTTACAGTATCGATTTGGGTCCCGCCGGAGATAATGAAAGAAATCACACCAAATGGAGGTCTGTAAATGGTAAATGGTGCATTTATATACTGTAGCTCTTTTTATCCAAAGCACTCGACATAGATTGTGCATTACATTCACCCATTCACTCACACATTCATATACCGATGGCGAAGGAAAATAGCCTCGTAAACCACCAACTTCCGGAAAACACATTGACATTTGTTCGATATTCGGAAGTTAGTGGCTAAGGCATGGAGGAAACCATGCAAGGCAACAACCTTCATATCGGGAGCAATTAGGGGTTCAGAGTCTTGCTCAAGGACAATTTACATACATTTTTTTAAAAGATATTTTTGGGGCTTTTTCTGCCTTTGATAGGTGTACAGTAGGCTGACAGGAAACGGGGAGAGAGATGGGGGGTGACAGGATCCAACTGGGAACCAACTGGGAACCCGCTCTACCGGCCACTCTACCCCTGAGCCACGGCCACTCCATGTCAAGCTGGTGTTAAATTAAAGAGGTTGAGAATTGCTGGAGTTAAGACACTGTAACCAATAAACTCCTCTATCAAACTATTCCTCCTATTGTGGACCCTCAGAGCTGACGCCCCCCCCCCCCCCCCCCCCCCCCCATCCACCACCGCTGACAACGTGAGGGAGCCTCGGCGCTCACCAGCACGAGGGCGTGCATCCCTTTGATCGGCTTTATCTCTCACTTTAGTAAGGTTAAAAAAAGATACATCAACAACAATAGGCGAGAATGAGGCTTGACTCCCACTGTCTGGCCCATTCTCTTTGTCATTATCCCCCCCCTCTGCTCCACATACGGTACAATACAGTGCAGAGGAGGGGGAATCCTCTGCAGTCTGGTAACATGATGACACACCAAAGGCCAGGTGAGTAAAATCCCCCTCCGCATTGGGACATGTGTCACAGTTCAGTACCTCTCCAACCTTTCTTGTGGTCTCCCGTCCCCCTTTTTTGTGTCTTGCCCTGCGGCCATAACGATAAAGCCCCCATCTGCTCTGGGGACCGAGGCCTTTCTCTGTCTTGAAATAGCAGATTCCCTTTGTTAGGCATGGAGATCACGTTTCCCTTTTGACACCTCTTCTTTTTTCCTTACACATGCAACAGGTAGCTATAGTTCTTCAGTTGTAGAAAAAAAGAAATGTGTAGAAAATGCCATGGCGGTTTCTTTCCAAAGTCTTAGCCGCTGGGCGCCGGTGACACCAATCCCCTTGGTGAAAACACTGCTTTTTCAGCGAGCGAAGAATGGCCTGGAGGAATGCATGAAAACACTGTGTTGATCCTCACTATAGTTGGATAATTGACCCCAAGCCTGACCTGCGATCCACCACCAAATAAACCATTGTTTACTATTTATCTATGGAATATATCTATCTATCTATCTATCTATCTATTAGGGGTGCAACATATCGAACAGAATTCCGAACCGAAAGACCCTGTACCGAACCGAATGACCCTGTACCGAACAATACAATACCACTCCACATCCACATTCCCCTGGAACCCCCGCAAGCACCTCAAGGGGTCCACAGAGCCCACTGGTTGGATACCGTATTGTTCAAAGTTAAAACAAAAAAATATGTTATTCATAAAAATACATTTATAAATCATAAATGCATTTCTGTTTATTTTTTGTATAGAAAAAGTATCGAACCGTGACACCAAAATATCGAACCAAACCGTAAATTGTGTAAACCGTTGCACCCTTACTATCTATCTATCTATCTATCTATCTATCTATCTATCTATCTAGACCTATCTAGACCTATCTATATATGTGTCTATCTATGCAACTCGTCCACGTCCAAAGTGATTTCAGCTGTTCTATGCGCCAACTGTGTTATTATTATGTAAAAGCATACAAGCACTCTCACGTAAACGCACACACCCATACATTACATGCACACACACGCACACGCACACGCACACGTACACGTACACACACACACACACACACACACACACACACACACACACACACACACACACACACACACACACACACACACACACACACACACACACACACACACGCACGCACGCACGCACACACACACACACACACACACACACACATTGCGCACACCAATTGTTAGTAACATGAACCTCCACAGCATCCCTAGCCTTGGTGAGATCCCGCACCACAGGTCAAAAGGACAGCTGTAGTGTTTTCAGACATGGGCCTACATTAATGAAGTATCTTAAAAGAACAGCGCTGAGAGGTCTGTGTCCAGCTTATCTCTTAAGGGGCCGTGTCCACCAAGATGTTTTTTTCCCCCGAGTGCAGCGTATGTTTTTAATTGTTTTCAATGGGAGCGCAGCGTATTTACACTATGCTGGAAACACCACCAGCATGACAAGGTGCAGAGCATCTATCCTGCACTGCGTGATCACGCGTGGCGTTTTTATCTGCTTGCAGAGAGTTTCAATATTTTCAAATCAGGTTTTTTTAGGCGAGCGCCGTGCATTTTCATCTGGGATGAATGTTCTTCATAGTTTAACCCATTTAGACTGGGAACGCATTATTACGCATTATTTTGTGCTTTAACTATTGAAAAATAGCAGATATACAAGCTCACAGCTCGACACCGAGTGCCAAGCTGCGAGCTTGTAGATCTGCTATTCTTGACACATCTTGAACATATTTTGTGCAAGTCTTTGAATATTTCAAATCCTCCTAATGTTTTTTGAAAAACGTATGTTTCCCATCTCAAAATCTTTAGTTCCAGGGACCCCCCAGAAGCAAAATTTGAGTTACAAATGTTCACTTAAAAAATACATATATTCAAAGATTTGCACACATTTTCACGACTTTTCAAAAATAGCAGATCTACAAGCTGTGAGCTGTGAGCGCCCCCCCCCCTTGCTGGACACAATAGACATAATGAAGAAGATCATTATACATGTGGCCTGTTTTCCATCTATATTCTTAGTGGTTAAGTTAAGAGCCATAGGCTGGAAGCTTACTGCTTGCTTACTGTTGAACTAAAGGAAAACTAATTTTGAATAGCAAGTTATTTCCATGTGAGTTTCATAGTCCATTTGTGTCATTTTACAGCCACAAACATTTCAGCCAAAAGGTTTGTGGCTGTAGGATAACGTAAATAGATGATTAAATACAGATTATGTTCCTACTAGTGTGACCCTCCTTGTTTTATTATTATTGTTGAGTTGATTAGGACAATGCACCAAACCGTCAAGAGTTATGTGGTGGTACTGTAACTGGTAACATAAACAATCCCATTTGAGTTTCATGCAACACATCTTGTCAACCAAAAGTGGTCCATACCTGAAACACAGGAGCTAAATCAGGAGTTCCCAAACCTTTTTGGCTCAGGGCACCCCAAAATATATTTTTTTAAATCCGAGGCACCCCTATATTATATTCATAATGTTCACTCCCAGCACCTTATATTTATGCCATATTTTAACATTACCTTTAGCATAACAGTATGATCTAACTATTTTTTTTCTTCTTAATTAATGGTCATAAGATGAAGACAACATCTGAATGAATTTGTGTTTTATTGAGTAAATCAGATTTGTGTTTTACATTCAAATTAATTCAACTCCATATTAGGGGAAACATAAGCACATTTTCGTAATTATTCCCCCCGAGATTATGATCATGAGGAAAACGTTGAGATAATAGCCCTAACCCTAACCCTAACCCATTTTGGTTAGAACTGACTGGAAATAACTTTGTACTTCAAGTTTTAAATGATAGCCTTTTTAGATGTCCAAATAAATTCTGAATATTATCAAATTATCTCGCGGCACCCCTGGACTGCCGTCACGGCACCCCCGGGTGCCCCGTCACACACTTTGAAAACCCCTGATCTAAATGTCTCAATACAATGGCAAAGAGACCGCCTCTAACCACAGCGGTTGTGTTAGTAACATACTCTACCATACAGACTGGTTAAATGTATATTTTATTAAGGAAATATGGATCACCGCTTTAAATAAACATTTGCAAACAGATGGACCATGACATGCAACAACAGTTCTGATAAATCACTTGTTATAACCATTATGCCCTGAGCAGATGAACATCTGATAGCTGAACTTTGACCTATGAACTGGAGCTTCATTCTCCAGATAGCACAGCAGTTAGTCAGACTCAAAACAACAACTGACACTATAGTTGAGTGTGGAATTACTGCTGATTGTTCTTTATCGCTCCCTACTCTTATGTTACAACCGGTCAGCGTCCTTGTGGCTAACACCTCGGTGACAACGAGAGCGGCTTGACCTCTGCATACCGATAAAAGCCAAAACACAGGTAATTAACCTTGAATCCTAATTTTAGGTTGCTGTCGGTTCATTAACATTTGGCTGAACATTTGGTATGAAAGCTATAAGACTGCAATTTACTGACTTCTAATATTTATTGAACTAATTTAATCTCATCTACGTGACGTGGCCTTCGTCAGGATGTTAAAGGACGTTCAACAGGCATCATTACGAACACGATCAAGCTCAGAAAGCGTCTCCATGCGATGCGTTGTGACCTGGAAAATCTACACATTTCACAATTTTAGGCTCTTCTCAATAACAAACCATATAGCACGTGCAGGTTGCTATGTTGGTTCTCATATAATTACAATCTAATTAGGTCATGTCTGGCCAATACTACAATCTTCACGTTTATGCCGAGGATCCACCCATCATTCCAAACTGGGTATCACTAATACTCTGACCTTGGAAGAGAATTAACATTGCAATCTACTTTCCCACGACCTCTCATTCCAAGGTAACTGATTAGATTATCATGGTGTTACTTTCAATTGTATGTTGGTAATATTCCGTTGAGTTTGTTGCCGTATTTCCACTCTTCATAAAACAAAGTCCAAGGTTGCAGATTCACCTGACCGAGCTTTCCTTTCACTGTGGGAACACTGGTGTTTGTATACTACTACACGGAGTACACAAACACTGTATTGTGGCTAAAAATAAACAAACTTCTACTGTGGTAAAACACTGAACTTCTGGTACTGACGTTGCACCTCCCAATGTCTTCTTTTTCTTGTCTTTTACCACATCCCTTTAAAATATACATGTCCCCTTAAACCTTCTGCAAATAATAAAACAATAGTTTACTATTGGGTTCAGCTTTGTAGCTGGTCAGCTTTGTTCCTCCTCTACATCAAATGCCTTTTCTATTTTCTAAAGCTACTATGTTCCACACATAACAGGGATGCTAAGGTTCAAGTGGGTAATAACAGTATGTGCATGCGTGCACGAGTGAGTGGGTGGGTGTGGCAGTTTTTATTGCAGTCACCTGTTCTGTCCATTTCATTACTCGAGTTGTTTTTAAAGTTTCCTATACTGTACACTAATGTTAATGTTAATAAAGATATGATTTATGATACATAAATATATGATTAATGTATGACGCTATTATGACCATAAAGTAACATTCTGTGAAATACTGTCATGGCGACTTTGGTTACCCTGACTACGAAATCATGTTTTGGTTATACTGTATGTCACTGTGGAAAGTTACTAGAAGAATGTGTCTGTTTTCTTGTTATGATATGGGAACCAATCAATGAGTCCCTCGGTGATATTGTACTTCATATATACAGTACTGTATGTTGAACCACCATCTTTAGAAGAGAGAATAGAACGCTGCAGCTAGGATGGTATGCTCACTGTTTGTCTTCCTTGTCTGCTCTCTTCAAAATACAACAATTTAAGATATTGTCCTTTTGGCTGTCTCTGAGTCTTATTTGGTTATGGATTTATAGATCCACATTTAAGTTATTTATTTAATCTAACAACTAAGCATCTGTAACATTGTACCTGTCAGATAGTTTGTGTTGGCTTAAAGCGGTGATTTTCTTTCTCATACAAGCTCCCACGATTTATTATTTTCAGGAAAGGGAAGTAGAAAAGAGATGGAAAGAAAGAACAAGGACAGGTCAGATATCCCAAATATTCCAGATTCAAGCAGATTCAAATATAATACATAATGTAGGTGCAAGCTACACTTTTGGCATCCAAAAGTACTGTAGCTTGACATGCTATTACAAATTATGTAATCGTGCAATTGCCAGGGTTCCCACACATTTTTACCAATTAATTTCCAAAACCTTTCCAAAACCTTTCCAGAATATTTAACCCAATTTCCAGGACTATAACAATAATTCATCTCAATAACGTCATAACAATATTCTGCCTCTAATATTTGACAATTTGGCCAATGTTTAATTTGTCATTTCAGAGGTATTAACAAAATCAATAACCAAAGACAATTTTTCCAGGACCTTCCAGGACCCTTGATCAATTCCCAAACTTTTCCAGTACTGGAAAAATATTTTTCTAATTTCAAAATATTTCCAGGAATGTCATAACCGTGGGAACCCTGAATTGCCAACCTAGATGTGTACATACATTTGCTGCCAGGGTACTGTACTCTGTACTGTATATAACATAGAAAAGGACAACCAGCTGTAACAATACCGGCAGCGAGGGGATAATGCATCCATGGCTGGGATCAAAGTGGAACTGGCTTCCCCATTTAGCCTCCCCAGTAGAAACAGGAATGACTAGATTGTTTGGTGTGTCTATTTGAGAGGCTTCTCTGTTCAGTGTGTTTTATGAGGCACTGGGTTAGGGTTAAGCCCTTTTAGTTTGTGTCATTTCACCCATTCACCCCATCATGTGGCTGAGCCAAATTTAGATCCTTTACATTAATCTGCTTTTAGAGATGAAAGCTGATAAACACAACACACACACGCACACGCACACACGCACACACACACACACACACACACACACACACACACACACACACACACACACACACACACACACATCCACATTATTGAATCTATAAAATGTATGGAGAGGGGAGAGATTAATCTGAGAATAATCAGAACCGTGTCCCGTATTTTGACATTTAGATTATCAATGCTGTCAGGCGGAAATCTTGTATGTCCAAAATCATTACTTCTCAGGAAATGGGGGGAAAGAAATATCTGTTCCAGTAGATCCAATGTGCAGTTACGTAGTCACAAGTTCTTGTTAATACTTTTGATTTGTTAGATATTGTTCAAACCTGGCGTCCCTATTTTGGGCATGTCATAAGCAAAAATATTCAAGATCCTTGCAAATCTTTCAAAATCTGCAAGCTCACAAGCTTGTGTTGTGATCTTGTAGACACGCTACTTTCACGCTGCTTCTGCGTGAAACTGTCATACAATGATGTATAAAATAAGACAGTGTGGGGCGCCCACTGGCCTAGCGGACCACATACAGTATCGTAGGCTCTGATAACTGACAGCGTGTTGCGGGTTCGAATCCCGATTGCTGCGTGTCACTCCCCAAGTCCCCATCTCTCTCCGTTTTTCCTGTCAGTCCACTGTCCTATCAATAAAAGCATACAAGCCCAAAATAAATCTTAAAATTAAAAAAAAAATCACACTCGTGTGAACTGAGCGGTGGTGTGTGTGTGTGTGTGTGTGTGTGTGTGTGTGTGTGTGTGTGTGTGTGTGTGTGTGTGTGCAACAGCGCCCCTCCCTTAACATGTGTGGTCAGAAAAGGTTACTGCAGGCTACATACCCGGAGACAGACAGACAGACAGACAGACATACAAACAGACAGACATACAAACAGACAGACAGACAGACCCACACACACGGCCACGTATAGGAGCGTTGTGACCACCGCTCAAAAATAAGACAGGTGTGGTATGTGATGACCATGCTGCTCACTTCTGACAGAGACATCAAACTCTGGTCACTATTCTGACAGGGAGCATGACATGGTGTGCGTGAGTGTGTGTGTGTGTGTGTGTGTGTGTGTGTGTGTGTGTGTGTGTGTGTGTGTGTGTGTGTGTGTGTGTGTGTGTGTGTGTGTGTGTGTGTGTGTGTGTGTACATATGTGGATGTGTTTGTGGACATATCAGGTGGAACACTGCTGCGGTGCTGAAACTTTTAGTTAAAGGAGTAGTTCCTAAGACAAAAACAGTAAGTTACCCCCATTGATTCTGGATGGGGACCCAAATGCATGGCCCTGGATGGGGACCCAAATGCATTTGGGTCTGAATCAATGGGCCTTGTATTTGGGTCCCCATCCAGGCCCATGCATGTGGGTCCCCATTCAGAATCAATGGGGGTAAATTTACTATAATCACATTTTTTTTAAAGGAATGCGACATATACAAAAAAATATGATTGAACTCAAGTCTCCATGGCATAATCAATAGAAAAAAAGTCATTTTGGGGGTGAAATACTCGGTACATGATAAAGGTCGGTACATGATACAACTAAGTGTTTGTTTCTTTCAATTAACCTGGTTTCGTGTGTAGGTCTGGAAGTGCATTTTGCCGTCAAGTGTTAGCAGAGGAAGTATGGAGTTAACAAGTCTCACTGCTGAGCCACCAGATGCTCTGATCTGCACACATACCGGGCTGGATTAGAACGGGGAACCGGAGCAGAAACAGGATCTGAGCCTATCCTCCTGTCCCTCCCTATAACCTCCAAGTTGCCCCTCCTCAAAGACATCCTCGGCACTTCCTCCTCCAATTAGCGTGACCTTGTTTTACGTTGGGGACGGCGAAGCGTCGTGAAAGTCAAGACACACCCGCTCCTCGCACCACACTTTTAGCAAGCGTGCCGGCCAGCCAGCAAGCCTGAAGGCTAGAGGTTATCGTCAAAATAGCACTGCTTGGCTCTGTAAATTGATAGTGCATAAAGCAAATGGACAACAAGCAACGTAATCATTTCCCTTCCCCGGGGAGTGTTTCATCTCATGCTCAGCGAGTGTGCTCAGCACTCAAGCCGGCCCTATTTGTTTAGTAACAGCAGTCGGAACGGGTCCGGCGGACGCTCTTTGAATGATCCAAAGCGTAAAGCCAGCGTGGGCTCTGACACGGTGCCACCTCGGGGAGGAGCAACCGTATCCCACACAGGGGCGTCAATTGGGTATGGCATGGGGTATGCAGCTGCCATACCCTGGGGCCAGGGGGGAAAATAAAAGTTACTTTTAAATATAAAGTGAAAATAGCCGATCTACATGCTCACACCGCCTCGCAGCGCGAGGCATTGTGAGCATGTAGATCTGCTATTTTAACAATAGAATCGTGTTATACAAAATGTAATGGCTCTTAGCCATACCCTAGCTTTTGCTGAACTGACGCCACTGTAGCAACCGTATCCCACATGATCTCCTCATCGACGAGGGGGGCGTCACCGACAGCTGCTGAAGGCCAGGGGTCAAAGTCATCCCAGGTAGGCTATCAGCAGCTCAGGCATGCAGGCTGTCCAGTGGGAGTAGTGAGGGCTGACAGACAGAGGGCTAAGCTAAAAGGGCCCAGGGACTCTATCAGGCAAACCACAGACGCCAGGCTACGTACACAGGCACAATGTTGAGCGCATGTACACGCGTGCATGTGTGTGTGTGTGTGTGTCTGAGAGAGAGAGAGAGAGAGAGAGCGAGCGAGAGCGAGAGATTGAGAGAGAGAGAGAGAGAGGGAGAGAGAGAGAGAGAGAGGGGGGAGGGGGGGGGGGGGGTGGGCAGGGCTCTGATGAAGGCTTTGGGATATGGAACCTGGCCCACTGAACATGTCATAGACTCTATACACACACACACACACACACACACACACACACACACACACACACACACACACACACACACACACACACACACACACACACACACACACACACACACACACACACACACACACACACACAAACACTAGTATACACACACCCTCCGGGAATCAATCGGGCATGGAATTCTTGCTTTCGTTCCTAGTTTGGTCATGCAGACAGCTGGGCACATGAGGCTCCTGGAAGCATTCAGGGTTTTTGGGCAGTAGCCAAGCTATCTCCAGTGCATCTCATATAGAGCTGCATCTACATAACCCACCTGTCCACTCATTCGCACTATATAGTCAATGCTAAACTATTTTGTGAATGACTAAACGTATCTTCAAAATTCATTCAATTTACAGAATTAGACTTACTGGTTACTGATTTGCATTTTCAGTGATTATACATATGGTGTACTTTCTCCTGCCCACAACCCCTTATACCCTATAAATGGAATTGACTGGAGCATCCCAGGGGTCTGTACTTGGCCCCTTTCGTTTTTTTTTGCAATACATCATGTCTCCACCAAAATGGTCAATCTAAGCTCACAACGTATTTGTGCCGAATGTTCGCCTAAAATGACATGCCCAGAAGTGGGAAGCTGAATTAAAGCCTCATTTATACTTCATATGACACACAAACACAGCTGATTGTTGATCAGTTGATTTGCGGCAAGCTCTATTGTTGCACAATGAAACATGAATTAGGCCTTAGGACCTTGAATTCATCAATGCCACCTGCCCAGAGAGGTCATTGGTAGAGAGAGATTAACCTATTCCCTTTTAGTTCATGAGGTGATAATTTGCCCTTGACCAATAATGGGCTCTTCAGACATCATGCCGCCACACCATGCTGTGCTAACTGTAATAAACGGCCATGCCGACCTGTTGCACTGACCCTGAGAAGGAAGCTGAGTTAGCTATCACTTTATAATCACAGGAGCCCATAAGTGCTGCATATCAGACTGTATAGAAGGAAGAGCCAGTAGTTACACCACCTTAACAGAGTACAGAGAAATAGCATTAAAAAAAAGTGTAGTCATGACTACACCAGCCTATGAAGATATACTTAAAAAATAGGTCACTGGGCTTTGACTTGAGTCTCTTCTATACATTTTACCTCTATGTTTGAGAGATTTAACCTTCCTCACTTCCTTGCTTCTATTAATAACGGTGTCATAGTCTTGCCTGCACTTTGATACTATGTGAGCTCATTTACACACACACTGACACTCACACACACGCACGCGCAAGCGAGCACGTAGGCACGTATGCATGCACACACTCATGCATGCACGCACGGCACGCGCTCATGCACGCACGCATGCACACACATATGCACGCCACACACGCACCTGTACTCGTAGTGTTTAAAGCCTTAATATTCCTGCAAGATCTATGTGCAAACAAATCCTACCAAATACTCGCGAGCGGTTTGAGCAATGACAGGATCAGATAGAAATGCTACACTGAATGCCACAATGCCGGGGCACCTGGCCACGGGCCAAATCCGAATTTCAAAATGTGTCCTGATGGATCAGATGAAAGCTATGTGAATACTCCGATGTTTGTACCGACTACCTGCTCCCTGTCTTCCCTGTCTGTGCCAAGGGTGATCTAGGACTATGCCTGCTGGCAGCTGAGCATTAGCGTGGCACAGAACCTGTCCTCTGTGGTATCAGCAGTCCACCACAACCAGGAGACAGGACACAGGCCCCCATGTCCTGAGTGGTCAGCTTACGAGCCAACAGGACTACGGTGTGGCATCTGACTTCCTTGCAGCCACATCAAACAGACAATGACAGGCTGGAATCTGGGCAGCGCTAGGTTGGCCGTGTAGTTCACTCACAGGCTGTCTGTCATGCCTCGCCGCCGTGGGCTTAAAGTTTCAGAAGTTCAGCTCTCAAGAGTGGTCAGCTGTTGATGTCCGTGTATGCAAACTGCTGAAGTGACAATTAAAGTGACTTGTTGAACGTACTGTGAAAAATGTAAATGAAAAAGACGCGCAGTTTCTGTTATGTTCAAGGCCAATAGAGTAAAGAAATTACAGACCAACATTAAAATGCTTCAAATGTCACCTATTCTCTAATAATTAACCTAATTTTGAGAGAGCAATTTAAAACTGACTAATAACAAGGCAAATCAAAAAGTTCAATAACTGAATACAAATAAACCTATACGGTATGCTATCGTTTTTTTAATTTGAATTCCAAATCCACGTCTTTTTGATGTTATTAATAATTCCTTCTGAGAATAAAACATTCACTCAGTCTGACTTAATTGACCAATGAACATTTAGAATAATGAATATACCCCCCCCGCTGGTTACAGTGGGAGCGGGAAAGATGCCATCCATATTGTTTGGGGTCGATACTTTTATCCCCGAAGACTTTGGATAAGTCTATTTATAAGGGCAGTCCGGTTATACATAACGTGATTAAAATCTGGAAACAAATTAAATCTTATTTCGGACATAATTCATTATTCTTTTCACTTCCTATAACTGATAATCCCTTATTCCCACCGTACCAATTAGACAATAGGTTTTCACGATGGAAGGACTTGGGGATACGCACAGTTGGAGATCTTTATATAGAGGAAGATACATTTGCCTAGAGACTTTGTACGTACTTTTAACCGTACTTTCGAAACAGCATCACCTTCACAATTAGACAAGTTCCTTTTTCGGAATATAGGACAAGATATGAACATATCATACTTCTATGAGTCTTTACAGGCTATCGGCCTTCCTACTACCTCAGCTATTAAATTAGCATGGGAAAATGAGTTGGGGACCCCGATATCGGAGACGCTCTGGGATGATGGCTTAGAAGAAGTTAACTATTGCTCGATTAACTCTAGACACTGCCTTATTCAATTTCGAACTATACATAGGCTTCATTATTCCAAATCCAAATTGCACAAGATATTCCCAGATATCTCCCCAAACTGTGACAAATGCAAGGCACCGGAAGCAAACTTATTAAACAGCTTCGCACTATGTCCTCAAATACAGAGATATTGGATTAAGATTTTTGAGGCGCTCTCTGATATTCTGGACACCCAAATTGACCCTGACCCAATACTAATTATCTTAGGCACATCAGACCCCATTTCCAACTTGACAAGTTCACAACGACATCTCCTTTCATATGGTCTGATTACAGCAAAGAAGCTGATTTTAACTCATTGGAAAAAAGAGGAAGCACCTGCATTTAAACACTGGCTTAATGAAATGACTAGTACACTTCACCTTGAGAGAATACGATATTCACTTAAAGACAGACAGGCACAATTTGATAAGATCTGGCTGCCCCTTGTCCGTTACCTGAGTAGAAGGATGATGTTATTGTAAACAGACTGTTTATTCTAATGCATGTCCATTGAACAATTCATTCTGATTCTCTATTATGCGTTTCGTCACTGAGCAGTAGGGGTGGGAGGGTATGAAGGGGTTGTTTTGATGCCATATTGTATTTTATTTCTTGTTGTTTTCAGCTCTTTCCTTTTCTTTCTTTCTTATATATGCTAAAACAGAAAATTGTTAATCTTATAATTGATACATCCTGTTGTTGATAATCTGTTGGCAATAAAACTTATTTGACAAAAAAAAAAGAATAATGAATATACCTACTGTGCTTAAAGAGAGATTGCAAACCTACTTTACCTGCTTATACTTAACAAGATATGTCTTATTACATCAGTGTTTATCTAAAGTACAATGTCTATGTTTAACCTCCAGTCTTATTTATAATATTAAGCCCAGTCCACAGTATACCAATGATTCATCATGCAACAAAAGCGCTGCAATGCATTGCAGAGAGAAATAGCAGCGGTCTCCGCTGTCCCCGTTGCAGTTCTGGTTTGGGATTCTGTTTCAAGTGGGTGTAAGTAGCAACATTGCGATTCATTGGTGTGAAATGGGCTTTAGATATTAAACCTTCAAAATAACTATTCAAGAAAATTAAATCTAATCCAGTTAAGGATTCCCAGCGATATATGCAAAGGACTACCTGTTATCCAGTGGATTAGGAGATTTGATTTAAGCATATCATAATACCTACTCCACTGTATTTGAGTGAAATTGCATTGCCTGCTGTGGTACTACAGTAAATCATGACAGATGCAGGATAGGAATATGATTATGAATATGAATGGGCATTTTTTTATTTCTATGTATACATATGTATTCTACTGTACATATTGTACCACAGTAAATCAGCCAAATTCTTTGATATACTGTACAGTTCACTTAACCTAAAATATCTACCTCTGCCAGACTACTTTTAATAAATTGAATGATGATGTTGACCTTGAGAAAGGTTTACACATTATTGTTACTAGGAAGGAAGCAACTAGCTTACTACTAATAACTACACTAGTCTGCGTAATGTCAGACATCACGTGAGAACATACAGTTCAATCCAGAGATATAATGAAACAAAGCATTTAGAAATTGTGTGAATTCCTTATGTTAGCCGGATAATCCTGCTAACATGTTGACCTTTTCTGGAATCCTACAGATCACTGGGGTGATTATTGGGAACCGAGAGCAAGAGAAGACACAGCCCTGACCATGAATAGAACTACCGTATGTGACTCTGACATTAAACACAATGTGTGAGATAAACCATTATTGAATATTTTCACATACTGTAGTGCAGGGGTGGGCAACTTTGATAATGGAGAGGGCCACTACATTTTCACAATCACTCCAGAGGGCCACAATGCATATACATAGCAAAAATAGCCGATCTACAAGCTCAAAACGTGTCGCAGTGCGACACGTTTTGAGCTTGTAGATCTGCTATTTTTGCTATTTTTGAATTGGAATCCTGAAAAGTAACTATTTTTTTATTCTTTTGTTTTTAAATTTCAAATGCATTTATATGTTCTTATGTTAACTTTATGAACTTAAATACAAATACATTGGACATAAGAAATACAATAACATTTTAATAGACTACAAGTCATTTAGCTACTAATATAGACTGAAGTAGCCTCATTAAAGTGAGTCATTTTTCCATGTTTGGAATTGTAACAGCTGAAATTGATAATATATCAGTACTCCAATATCAACCTGCGGGCCGCAATAAGTGAAGGTGGGGGCCGCATTTGGCCCCCGGGCCGCCAGTTGCCCATGTATGCTGTAGTGTTTGGATTGAGGAGCTGTTATACGACCTTTGTCTGATAATGTGTTGCATAACAACACAGTATGTTGTCTAATTATGGCATGACTCCCATGTGGATCTCGGACTTGCCTGTCTATGACATCAGTCATAGTTATGACTCATTGTCTCTGCCAGGCCGAGACTATGTTTTGCACCCTGTCCATCCATCCATCCGTCCGTCCGTTGCCAGCTAATCTCCGGCTCTGTTGGCCCGGTCGCTGCCAATAGGCTATATGCATATACGCTATTTTGTTCTACTTCCGGGCCTCTTTCGACTTCCTTCACAGGTGTTACTGATCCAAACCCCATTAAATTATAATAAAATTAAAGAAGAAGAAAAAGGTGTGTAAAACAAAAAATGTGTTCTTCTTGGCCTACTGACACTGAAAAAGAAATGTGTGGCTAATTGGTCCGGTTGTTTGCGAGATTAGCCCCGGACAAACAGACAAACCAAAACAAAAAAAAAACATATTTGTAGACGTTGTGGCTCTGAAATATCCACAGACAGTGCAACTAAATAGTCAAACATAAGCAACAGCCTACTTGTGATTATTGATGTCATTTGTGTCATATTTATTAAGGCTCTACACACACAGTTCTTGCAGAATGCCTGTCATTAAATATGAAGGTGCTCATCCCAGCCGTGACACAGCTAATGAAACAAGGGCCTTCTGTCTCAGTGACTAGTGTCTTCCTCACACCCCATGTGGTGGTGATTCATTCAGCTTACTCATGTTACTCCACCAAACAAATCAATATTTCATATAGCTACTTGAGTATTCCGTCTGGGGGAGGCACGACCCCCATGTTCCCCCATCCCTCAGTCTGTGCTGTGTCACATAAAAGAACCCTCTGAAAGGGATCTATTTTTGGTGACCACTACCTCCTCCACTCTGTCCCTATCAGACATCCATGGGGGGGGGGGGGGGAGCAGTGTGCAGTTTGGTGTCAACACTCTGAGAACGCTCCGTAACAATACTGCCTCTGTCAGTCTCTGCGCCAAACAGGCCATCTTCTTCTTGCTTCAGAAACCAGATGCAATGACTTAAAGGAGTAGATCCCCCCCCAAAATGACCTTTTTTCTATTGATTAGTCACGCCATGGAGACTAGAGTTAAAAAAAATGTGATAACAATAAATTTACCCCCATTCTTCCGGATGGAGACCTGTTTCGAAACGGGTCCCCATCCGGAATCAATGGGGGTAAATTTACTTGAATCAAATTTTTGTATTAGGAATGTGACAAAAACCAAAAAATATTATTGAACTCTAGTCTCCATGGCATGAGTACTCAATAGGAAAAAAAAAAGTCATTTTGGGGGTGAACTACTCCTTTAATTTCTGAACTCTAATATCTGAATTGTACTCAGATTAAGCAGTAGCTCAAGGAGGAGGTAGAGGGGCCACTTGAGAAACAGAAGGTTCCCGTTTCAACCCCTGGCTACGTGTCGGATTGTCCTTGAGTAAGACACTGAACCCTGACTGCTCCTGATGAGCAGGTTGCGTGTGTGAGCAGGTGAATGAAATGCATTGTGTAGGGGTGGCAGTAGCTCAGGAGGTAGAGCGACCAATGTTGTTTTTGACAGCAAATTTTGATTTAGTTTTAATCAGTCTTTTGAATAAAATGTAATTTAGTTTTAGTCATAATTTAGTCACCTGAAAGGTTTTAGTTTTAGTCTAATTTTAGTCGACTAAATATCATAAGATTTTAGCTGACTAAATCTACAGTTCATTTAGTTAACTAAAATGCATGTTGGCAGGCCTTGATGACATCGTAATGACTGATTTTACACTTGGTTGCATGCTGAAAATAGCCGATCTACAAGCTCACAACGCGTCACAGCGCGACGCGTTGTGAGCTTGTAGATCTGCTATCTTCAGCACGCAACACCTGATAGCAACCAAACATAAAATTACTTTCTCCTCCACTAGTCCCCCCCTAAAGTTTTAGTCTGTTTTTTATTTTGTTGACGAAATTGTCAATATATTTAGTCATCACAGCTTAGTCTTTATTTAGCTTTTATTTCGTTTTCGTCAGTGAAAAAAACGCAGTCGACAAACATTTTTCGTCATAGTTTTAGTCGACGAAATCAACACAGAGCGACTTGTGCAATCCCAGGCATTCCATTTCTATATATTTTCTTTATTGTAGAGATTCATTCATGCAGTGTTGTATGTTGTGGATTATGTTATTTATTGTCATAGTATGTAGTATGTACCTACAGAATTTGGAGTCAGCAATTTGAGTTGCAGTTTGTCACTCAAAAGTGATAGTAGCCATGTCTTGAATGAAATGAATAACACTTTTGCTTTGTCTTTTAGCCTTGCTAGGCAGGGCTCTATTAAGATGGTGGTTGGTTGGTTGGTTCAATACTTTGGTCCCAAACAACTAAAAGATATCTCAAAACAAACACTACTGAATTGCTGTGCATGTGTGATGTTGCTCCCCGGTGGATAAACCCTATTTTTTTGGGTCTTCCCATGGCCTTTCCTCTACAGCCACCCTCCGGCCAAAATGTTCACCTTGCACAAAAGATTATCTCAAGTCAAAATTTAAAGGGTGGCTCACCATTCATAACCGAATGACTGGATTTCCATGAAACCTGTTGAGCACATTCAAGCTCCCCAGAGGATTAACCCTAACCATTTAAGTCACCAGACTCACCACCACATGACCTTTCTCTTGCTCTGCCCTCATGCCAAAATGTCACACAATATAATATCTCATAATCTAAACGTCAGATTGTCATGAGTCTATGATCATCTTCTCTAGTGCCACCCTCAGGTCAGCTGATCATTTGGTTGGTTGTGGGACCCAGAGGATGGTGTTGGGCTCCCATTGATTTACTGAGACATATAACATAATACGTGGAGAATATTATTTTATTGTTGTACATGACAGCTACTGTTAGTGCTAACATTAGTAGATTGAGTGGCAGAAATTAAGTTTCATTCCATTCCACATATATTCGACTGTTTGAAACAAATTATAAAATTGTAATATTCATTTGCGTAAATAATGAACTGTATAGTTTTTTCTTTCGCAGAATGGACTATCGTCATACTGTAATGAATTACTACTGTCGGTTTAGTTGACAAAACAACAAAAAAGGTTCAGCTGTGCATCAAGTGTCCCAGTGAGTAAGATATCTTCTGTGTGGATAGGGTGATGTAATCACAGGAAGTGGTCTACAAATCAGTTTTAGTTTAAGTGAAATTGAGCCAAGTGGAGCAGACCCCCAGAAGCAGGTCTTCTCCAGAGGGGACAGTCCTCTCTGATTCTACCCGCTGGCTGCGGAATTCTCAACTCCACCCACACAAAAATGCTTTCAATGTCAGTACTTTAAATCACCTTAAAGACCCACAAAAGGCTTGTAATAGGAATGTCTCTGCACAGTCATATGAGTCCGACTTTTATTGCAACCCATCAATCTCTGTGTGAGTCATGTATTCAGACTCAGAGCTTGTTGATATAAATATTGTTTTCAGAATAGTTGACAGAAGATGAAACAGGAAATCGATTTGTAAGATTGTAAGATTTCATTTTAGCGACCAACATGGGTGTGAATGATGATGCTGTCTTTGAGCAGGTTAGCGGACAGGTATAATACTGGCGTATTGTCCATTGCTATTTTTGTTTTGCTTTTATGTTCTGCTTGTCTCTTTCACTTGATATGAATCGGTCAAGTTGGAACTAATATATAATTATGTTTTTAATGCATTCTATTTGTGACAATGGTTATATATGGTTGTATCCATCAAGGCATAATATACTTATTAATGGTTTCTCCTTCATAAAAGGCTCATTAATTGGTTAGGACAACTAGATAGACTAGAGATACTGTTCCTACGAAACAGCGTGGGCTCGCTTGTAAAAAACTTTTTTTTTAAAGAAATAAAATAAAAATAAAAATGTGTAATTAAATAAATTGTTGTTATTCTTTTATGTTTTATGTTTAAAAAAAGTTAAATAAATAAAAATATGTTTATATAAGTGAGTGGTTGTTGTTGCCTTGTTGAATATAGAAAATAACATTGTTTAAAAAAGGTCATTTTATAATTAACTAGAAGCAGTGCTCTTCCGAGCACAGGTCTCCACCAGGCCGTGCGTCCTGGTGGTGCTACTGTATAATAGGCCAATGTATAAAGGGTGGCATATGTTCTTCACCTTAGATCTTTCATGGCAATCGGACGCTGCATGCATGATTTCAAGCATAGTGTTCCAAAAATGTGTTTTGCTAAAGTCTACCTGCTGGTGGCGCTATAACAGGACAATGTTAAAAAGGTAGCATTTGTTCCTTGACCTAGTGGGAATATGTGTGGCAAATGTCAAGGTAATCGCAAGCTGCGTTGATGATTTGAGGCATTTTGTTCAAAAACGGAGCAATCCTGCAAACATTGGAAGCTAATATTAGCCAATCAGGATGGAATGTGAAATATCAGACGGATCGGACTTGATCACATGACTATAGAGATACTGTGTACCGATTTGCATGATTTTTGGATAAAATCTCAAGGAGTAATATCCAAAAATGTGTTTTACATAAGTCGGCCCAAAGGTGGCGCTATAAAAGGCTGATGTGAAAAATGCAGGGCAAAGGTTTATCCTTAGCCTCTAGGGAGTGCGCTTACAAAGTTTGAAACTGATCGGTGGAGTTAAAGGTAAAACCACAAATCGGGCTGTTATAGCGCCACCATGAGGCTGATTAAAAAAAAATTAAGTGGCATTTCTTCCTCGGCCTAGTGGGAACGTGTGTGCGCGATTTCATGATAATTGCACTTTGCGTTTGTGATTTGAGGCATTTTGTTCAAAACGGCTCAATCCCACAAACTTTGGAAGCCAATCTTAGCCAATCAGGATGGAATATGCAAAATCGGACAGATCCGTGTCGATCACATGACTGTCGAGATATTGCCTACCAATTTGTAGGATTTTTGGACAAAATCTGTAAGAGTAGTGCACAGAAATGTGTTTAGCGAACATCGGCCACTAGTTGGCGCTAGAAAAGGCCCATTTGAAAAATTTAGGGCAGAGGTTCTAGATTGGCACCCAGGGAATGTGTGTGCTCACTTTGGCAGCGACCGGGCCAACGGCGACTGAGATTTGGCGCTCACAAACTGCGAGGACGCACGGACGGACGCACGGACGGACGGACGGACGCACGGACACACGGACGGAGGGGAAAACATACTCTCCCTCAGCCTTCGGCTGGTGGAGACAATGAAATAATGTAATGGTAATGTCTGTTGCCAACGTGTGCTAACTGTCATGTGAAGCTCAACCAATACTCCAGCTCAACCAATAATCCAGCTCCCAGATTTTTTTCCACCAATTGCGCCTCATTGGCTAAGGGTCCTTTGTACTGTCTGCGGCACAAATATGCCAACTGTCTACGGCGGAAATATGCGCCGGAACTCACTCTATAAATAATGAGGATAACATAGTGTTCTTGCCTTCGGCGAGCCCACAATTATTATTACACATTCTGTCAGGTTCTGTTTGGCTCATATCAGACATCATTCAACCATTTCTTATGGTGCTTAGTGTCTGTATTGTTTAAAACAGAGAGCAGACATCAATGTGGATGGAGAGTTCAGCAGACTGTCTGCAGACCTCTGCCTTTCGTAGCCCTGTGTATACAAGGCATACTCAGAGTGTGCCAGCCCTATTTTATAGACATTTCTAATGGACAGGTCACACAGACAGGTATGCAGGACACAATAAATGACTGCTGCTTGGACCTCCTAGGCAGATGTCTACTCACAGTATGACTGCTGAACCTGGGAAGACGTCCACAGGTCCAAGCAGCAGTCATTTTGAAGACATCCATCCATGTAGTTGCACTAGAAATGTCATCCCATAGGACTAGTGATGTCAGACAACTTACGGTACATGCATTTGCTATTTCCTTCCAAAATCCTTTTACATAATCTGTTCTTGATGGGCTGTTTGATTATTATTACTGTTGTTATTATTATTTATGTGTTGATAATTCTACACCTCATACACAAGTACATAACTTTTCTCTTGGGTGAAATTACAACGCCAGAAATTAGAAGCGCTCACGTGATGTCACCTGTGATGTCACAGTGATGTTTACAGTTTACAGTTTACAGTTAAGGTATTTAGCGACTTACAATAAGCAGATAATACATCACTATAATAAACAAGATAACGTTAGATGTCAGAACATCAGCAACAATATAACAAATGCATATGAATATCAATCTAAAAAAACAATATAATCAGTAAAGAAAAAAAAGGATTCTAAAAACCTAAAAAAAAACAAATGCTAACTAGCTTCCTGTATGGTCATTGAGTGTTTCAGTAGTGCTATGGGTTTAGGTGGAGTCTGAAAAGGTGAGTCTTCAGTCCACGGCGAAATGTGTCAGGGGAACCACAGTGTCAGGTGTTATCCCTGCTCTGAGTATCTGAAATCACTGTGATGTCACCTGTGATGTCACCTGTGATGTCACCTGTGATGGCACAGTGATGTGTCAGGGGAACCGCAGTGTCAGGCGTTAACACGTATACATACCGACAAGCTGTGTCACTTCTGACAGTAAACTGTGACCTACGGTCATAATTAAAGAAAACAGATAATATTAAATACAAAGTCCACTGCTAGATCCTACATTTTTTAATTATTATTAATGTATATGTCCACTGTACTAATGCAAACAATCATGAATACAATCAGTTTTAACATTATTATTGAGATTATTGAGAGTAAAATGGTTAAATAAACACAGGGATGTTGTCGGGATTTCTTTTGTAATTCTTTCCGCGTGCGTGCACGTGCAAGCACCTGAACGCACTTGTGCACGCACGAGTGAAAAAGGAAATCACTTCCGGTCCTCACAAGACACCGTTCACATATCAACGGCTCCTCACATGGTCTGTGAGACTGCAGCTGGGAGCTTCTCGCCTTGACACTATGGACATTTCCAGTACTCCAATGCACTGAGCACAATGTCTAATGTTCACAGAATAGCGACAAATTGATTGGACATGAATTAAGACACCTGCAACACACCCACAGATAATATTCATCCTAACCAACCTCTTATTCTCGTCGTGACCAACCTCTTATTTGAAGAGAACAGAAACTAAAAGATAATAGTCAACACTGTGGTAAAGCAACTGTCAACCAAGAGAGGTGCAACATGTACGTATGTTGAGCCTTCCACAACCAAAATTGTATAGCTAAAAACTATCACTATAACAGAAGGTCAAGCTGAAACATATCATATGCTGCCATAAATCCATACCATACTGTCCCTCCCATCCCTATGACAGTCTGGACAATGCTACAAGTGACTCTTCTCCTTCCTGGCTCCCCCCAAGAAGTGGAATGCCCCCCCCCCCCTCACAGTCAAGACTGCAGACTCACTCCCCATCTTCCGCCACAGCCTGAAAATCCATCTCTTCAGACTTCACTTCAACCCTAGTACTTATTTCTTGGCATCAGCTCAGTGTTGACTAAAATGACATTTTAAATTGGGACTCTGTCCCATCTCACTTTTTTGGGACTCGAAATGAATATATACCTTAAGCATTCAGCAAATGCTCTTATCTAGAGTGTTTACAAGGTGAAGTCTCCAACATAAGCAACATTTGCAATAAAAATATAAATAAAAATAGCTTGGATTTATATAGCACCTTTGGTGAACCCAAGCACATTTTACATCAAAAACAATGAACAAAGTGTCCAGAGTTGGAGGTAATAATAATAATTGTATTATTATTGTTGTGCTCACTGCTCACTATTTATAGCTATATTCTTTCTATATCTACTTCTGCGTACTTACACCTAATAACACCATTCAAACTTTAACATGTTCAGCTTACCATGGAATCATGCGATTTTTTTTAAATGTTTTGTAGTTTTTTAGTTGTAAAAACTTTGGACCCTTTCACCCAGAAACACAGAGCCGTCTTTAATTCCTACATTTTTATCCCATGATTTTGTAACCCATTTTTCACCCGGTGCCAATTATCTAATGTAATCCTGGGCACTGCACTTCCTCTGCCAACCTGGGGAGACAACAGACTGACCTCATGCTTCCTTCTATGCATGAGGAGTCCAAGCCACTTCTTTTCACCTGACGGGGGAGTTTCCTAGGGTGGACGTAGCACGTGGAAGGAACACGTTATTCCAACCAGTTCCTTTCCCCTCCATCAGGTGCCCCGGCTGGCCAGGGGGAGGCAGTATAGAGACCAAGATTACTGCATGTTTTTGTGAGGGTAGGGAGACAAGGGGAGAACATGCAAACTCCACACAGAAAGGCCCTTTTGCCAACCCCACCTAGGGTATGGGCACTGATGACGCGGAGGAGAGAACACGCCCCCCAGCACCCACAGCGTCCCCAGGACCTTCTAGCTGTGAGGCGACAGCACTACCGACTGCGCCACCATGCCCCCTAGAAACTTGTTTCACAGTTTGAAAATTCCACATTACTTGGACATGCACACAGATTTAATCCAAAGATCTAGCTGTGTGATGTGCTGTATACATTTTGAGTTAAGACCATTAATATCAACCCATGTCCCTCTGCATTCCTAGCCTGTCAGTCATTGGCTCCTCAGTGGTGCTCAAGTACATTTACTCAAGTACTGTACAAGTGCTTACAATGCACAGTACAATTTTTAGGTAGGCCTACTTTTACTTGACTTTTTGTTACTTACACTACAATTACAGCATTTGACAGCTTTAGTTACTTGTTACTTCACAGATTCTATTATCAATACAAAACCTACAGTAACCACACACTGTACAGCCTATCTACAATGAGAAGCGTTATGAGCTTGTAGATCTGCTATTTTCTGAAAATGTGAGTAATTTGTGTTACTTCCACTACAATTACAGCATTTGACAGATTTAGTTTCCAATCTACAATGTGACCCATTATGAGCTTGTAGACCTGCTATATTTTCTGAAAACTTTAGTAGGCCTAATGTTAATATGGTACTTGTACTCAAAGTATATTTTGAAACTAAGCTATGAATTATCCTCGAATAAACCGTATTGGATAAATACATTATTGTGTAGAAGATGAAAGGGGGGACTATTTAAGTGTAAGTCAGGAGGATAATGGAAACGGTTCCTCAGGTGCCACACACCATGGTTTGGAGTCCTTCTTTTTGTGGTCTATCTATACAGTTTCCCTCTAGGCTCTTCGTCATAAGACACTGGTTATTGAATGACCAACTGCTTCAAGGTATATAAATTATGTGAATTAAAGTCTTATGCAATAAGCATAGAGTAGCCTATAGATTGGCTATTGTAGGCCTAAATTGCGCAAATATAGACTAATAGTAACGAGTTCATCTCACCCTCCACACTTATTTACTAGGACGGGCACTGGGCATCCTAATTTGAGATTGTGTGTAACCAGCAGACGGAACCCGACACCGGTGCGCGCGGCGCGGGGAGATCAGAAACATGCATCGCAACAGAACATCTCCAAATCGCTTTCCGCACACTGAAATCTAATCCGAGGACATCAGGAGTGTGACATAATCCTCAAGACATCTCAAAACTGCGAGCCTCCGAGTGGAGCGCCAAGGGTGGCTTGGAGAGATGTGTGTGGACTTCAGTTACTTGCTGTTTGGTCTCGCAGAGGTCGAGAAAAGAGAGGCGGACACCAACTGCTCTAAACGTCAGCGCGCGTTTAACTATAAATCTCTCCAAACCGCCTTCTGCTCCCGGTGCGGTGTAAACGCGCAGGCAGCTGCACATCTGTCCTGCCATTCCGGCGTGAGGGAGACTAACGACACCACTTAACTCGGAGAAAATGGAGAATAAATATTCCCCCGTCTTTTGGTCACGATATCAAGGTCATGAATATTGGCGATTATGAAAATAGCGCTCTCGCATTTGACGACCGGCCGCATACGCGCTGGATATAAACCGGCGCCTCATTTATTTATTCATATTTCTTCTAGAAGACAAGACATTACAGGGCAGGCTTGTTACGCTGTTGAAAAGAGATATTCTACATCTGCCGTGCCGTGCGCCTCGCTTTGGCGACCCGCGCTTTGGAGACGCTGATGTCTTCATTTGACTCCTTGGAGTTGGAGATGGTGGAACTCTCTCGGATTTCCAACGTGGAAACATAGCATCCAATTAATCAGCGACTGTGCCACCGGAGAGCGCAACTGTACTGTGTCCATTCTCTCCGCGTACCTTTGGACTCCACGCTGTGGAAAAAGACGCATGCTTTCGTGCGCCGTAGCAGAGTATGAAAAACACATATAGTGTTGCATATGGCATTCTTGCCTTTGGACATTGTCAATTAATTTTGAACCGTGGAAGAAAACCGTCCCTGGCTGTTCGGCGAGACACCATTCAAAAGCCTTCGGATAATAGTTTCAACTTGGAACATTTAAATGAGCCATGTTTTTCCCTTGGATTTTGAGACTAACAACCAATTAGTTGCAGGTCTGCATGGGCCAGATTTTAAGGTAAGTCAGTGGCTATGAATGTTGTTTGTTTAACACAGGTTGCAAACACAAAGTGCACACATTCTTGCACGCTCTTGCAAAGGACATAACTGGATTATTCGAGACATTGGATTTGAATGGCTTTTATTGAAAGTGATGTAAATGAACTATATTCATAAAGACAAAGACCTGCGCATGCTGTATTTAGCCTGTGCATGCAGAGCTGTTTAGTTTGCAGTAGGGACAACATGCCATTAAGAAGAGTCACGTAGCCTAGTCTTTGCTAATTACCATCTGGCCAAGTCATACCAATATTTAGGCTATCGTTGCGAATGGCTTCAGAGGGTGCATCCACCAGTGATTTCTTTTTCTTTTTTTTTTCCTTTTTGTGCATAGCCTCAGTTTAACCAACACACTCTCAACACAAGGCTGCGCCCTGATATAGCAGAGACAATTCAAATGGTAATCCTAATGATTCTGATAGTCGAAGGTAGATAAGCAAGGCAGGCTGTGTTTTCAATGTTGTGAGTGAACTATATGCTACTTTTTTAGAACGTGAGGAATTTTGGAGTTATGGTAGCCTATAGAGCCTGTCTACTCTCAATACAAAAGCCCCTATAGGTGGCACAAAGTGACTGACTGAATGATTCAAGTCTCTAGACAGTCACATGATGACTGATATAGTTATTACCAAATGAGCCTCTAAATATGCAATATGATAGCCTACTAATGTGGTTATACTGAGCACATGCAGAACCTGGCAGAAGACAATAACTCACTTTGTTATTGTGTACAGTGTAGGCTACACAGAAGAGTTCTTTAACATGTTTTCCCATACACGTTTGTTCACTTTGAAAAGTAGGCCTACTACTTGTCTGTTTCGATTTGTTTGATTTGTTGTCTAATTTCTATGGCTTTCTCAACTGAAACATCTAATCCTATTTTGTATTTATTTTTTACAGCTTCCTTCATTGGAACTAAGTCTAAAATGAAGTTATGGGATGTTTTGGCCATGTGTTTGTTGCTCCTGAGCTCCGTCTCCACCAGACCCCTCTACCAAAACCTTCAGCCAGCCAAAAGAACATATTTCCCCAGTAGCTACAGTGATTCTTTTTCCCTGTCTGAGGAGGAAAAAGAGCCAGAGTTCCAGTCTGAAGACCACAGTCTGCAGGAGATATCCATGGAGGATCAGTGTAAGGCACTCTAGATGTTTTTACACAATGCTTTATAAATCTTTAGATTGTGAAATAGAGACACTTGACTGGTGTTTTACTTGGTCCACTTGAGGCTCATAATAGGTGCCTGCAAAGTTCTGAAGATGGAACTATCAGATTCTAAACACACAACAGCACCAGTCTGAACGTTGTTCAAAGCTCCAGTAAACAAAATGCCACTGGGAATGTAACCCTAACTACTGAGGGAGAAGAGCAATTTAAAGTCTGTTTATCTCATGGTCACGTACTCTCGAGTGTTGACTTTTGAATGCGTTTTCAAGGGACAGTTACAAGGTCATGGGGCAGTTTTTTTTAAGATGGAAGCCTTCAGATGCTAGTATTGATGGTGAGTGTATTGTTAACCCATGGCTTTGCTGGTGAAATGGTTTTGTCTTCCGTGACGAAATAGTCAATCATCAAATAAATGCCACAGACATTTGCATTAATCAACAACTTTATAGTGTTTTGTTATGGCTACATGCCACAGTAAAATATTGTGTGTTAAAAACACATGAATCCTAACATCCCTGCTCATAGCTGATCTACAAGCTCACAACACATAGCAACACAACGCGTTGTGAGATTCTAGATCGGCTAACAGTTTTGTGTAGAGAGAAAAAAAGAGCGGTCCAAGTAAGTTTAAGGTTTAGGTAGTTAATTTATCAGGGTCAAACTAACATTCAGGACTTTGCTTCATGTTGTTGTCAAAATGGGCATGGCAGTAGGAACAAGACAGCGCAGATCCCATCTCAAGAATTTAGTATCCCCAGTACCTAGAGCTGCAGTCTTGTTTATGTTCATGCATACATGTCTGTGACATAGAGACCCACTGCCTTTATCCATTTGCCAGGTGGAGAAATCCTGGTTTGCTTGGTTCCTTCCAATCCACCCTAGCATCCCTGTTCTGGGTATAATAGGCCAAAAATCGCCGAAAGTACAGTAGGTGAACATTTGGCAAAGATTTAATAACATATCGACAACCTCGTAGATTGGCTATTTTTGCTATTTGACGTATACAACGAAGTATATAGGATTTAAGTGGCTGACCAAATTAGAGGAGGCAATCTGAACCAGATGCCATGGATTTAGGGGAGAGGGTGAACAACACAGGAGAGTTTGAAGCATCAAGTGAGACTTCAGTGTTTATGTTCATTTTAGCAACAGCAGTGGGTAGGAATTTCTTTTGTTTAGATCAATGTGACACCATATCATCTTTACACAGTAGTAGACCTAAACCAGGCCAAGAACTAGATAAGGAATGGAACATTTTGTGATATGTTTGTCCTCTCACCTCATATTCTGTTTGCGCCATGGTGACATCACTGATCTGTTCTGTAACCCAAGACCATTAACTATGCACTAAGGTGTAAACAACACTGCAACTCAATGGGATGTTCGGACTTTTGTTTTGTGTGTAATGTCAATGGCAAGACATGGAGCCAGTCCAAGTTCTAAACCATTGAAGGTTAGAGACTTCGCAGGGATGAGCACAGGGAGTGATGGCTCTTTTAGTGTCGAGTATTGTGCCAAATACTGCTGTCAATGCAAAGGCAAAGATTAAGTTGCACTTAATGATTTATTTTATTGGATCTCATTGGTTGTTCAGCCTGATTTATGCTTCAGCAACGCGTGTCATGCAATGCATGGCTTGACAAAAATCCTTTTCAACTGTCACAACACAGTTTTGCACTTGAAAATAAGTTATATGAAATACATTATTGTCAAGTGACACGTTGCATAAACAGAAATGAGGCATTACAATGCTGATTATGACGTCCAAACTAACGATAGGAATGACCCTCTGGTAGAGTCTGGTAGTAATGCACCAGAGAAGCAGCGTAGTACATGGTGAGCTGGGTTCCACCATCAGCCTCTCTCTCCATTTTGACATGACCACTTGTCTGGTCTGTCAGCAGATGTACGATACGTGACATCCCTGCCATCAGCTGACATACAATAAGAGGCGTCTAAATCAAAGGGCAGGGGTGTCTAAACAGATTGGCCTGGGCTCACCTGATACCCGAGCGGTGGCCCAATCAGCCATGGAACTGAGGGGATTAGATGACCTGTTCCCCGGCTAGGGAGGCAGGTAAGACAGGCGAGATAGGTGACACCTCCATAGAGCGGCTGCGTTACTGACACCACCATTCGCCAGACATCACAACCTGCATAGTTGACTTCCTGACACAAATAGAACTTACTGCACCACAGGTTCTCATGGAGGCGTGCAGACACACACACACGCACGCGCACACAGACACACACACACACACACACACACACACACACACACACACACACACACGCACACACACACACACAGAAGAATGCCCCAATGGTGCTCAAATAAATATGGACCTGATGTTGCTGTTTGCTAATATGATTAGTGTTACATTAATTGAGTCATTAAACAATAATGTCGCTGCATGCTTGGAAGAGCATTGCCAGATCGTCAAATAAGGGGATAAGGAGTAAAAGGGAGATGACTCTATGATAGAATCAGCATCTATTATTGGAGGATCAAAGGCTGTACAAGTTGATTCCCTCTCGGCAGAGGGCAGGGTATGGGGTGCATGTTTTAAGTTTAGAACAGAGTGAATCTGCTCTATTTCAATGTCACAATGCCTATATTATTGTACCTTCTATTCAAGCTTGAACATGTTTTAAAATGGAACAAAGATGTTCCAAGATACATTCAAAAGAGATTACTGAGACTAAAACAAACCTCAAACTGAGCTGGAAATTGGAACGAACTGGATCTGTAACTCTGTATACAATTTATGATAGTGATAGATTGCGACAGATTATAGTTGTGTTGAGTACTAAATATAGCAGTTGTTTTGCAACTACTGCAGTTTGATATCAGTTTGTGCCATGCAATGGTAGCTTTATCAGTAAATGATCTGCTTCTGTATCTTCCAGATGACATCACGGGCCCCTATCCAGAACAGTTTGATGATGTAATGGACTTTATAGAGGCTACCATTGGTCGACTGCGGAGGTCAACAGAGCATCATGACGGCTCTCGGGGACGAAGGGAGCAAACGAGACAGAGGGGAGCAGCAAACACAGACAGAGGAGGGGGAGCAGCGGGGAGAGGAGGACGTGGGGACAAGAGGAAGAGCAGAGGAAGAGGGGGGAGTCGAGGGAGTAAAGGAGGCCGGGGTGAAAAGGGGAGGGAGAGCATTTCGGTGCAGACTCGTGGCTGCTTGCTAAAGGAGGTCCACCTCAACGTAACAGACTTGGGGCTCGGATACAGGACCAAAGAGGAGCTGATCTTCAGGTACTGCAGTGGCCCTTGTGTCGACGCCGAGACCAACTACGACAAGATCCTCAACAATCTCACCCACAACAAGAAGCTGGACAAGGACACGCCCTCCCGCACCTGTTGTCGACCAATCGCCTTTGATGATGACTTGTCGTTCCTGGACGACAACGTGGTGTATCACACTCTAAAGAAGCATTCTGCCAGAAAGTGTGCCTGTGTGTGACGAAGTCACGCCTACGTGACAAACTGATCAACGTGGCCATCAGTGACATTAGGCCACATGTTGAGGCTGGTGCTTTACCCCACAGGGAGGGAACACGCTTGGATATGGGGAAATGACGAGGATGCTGGGGAAATGCTTTTGGATGATGAGGGAAGTGTGTGGTCTCTATGTGTCAGTGGTCACCTGACCCTGCACCCAATATACATTACTCTGGACAGATGGTATACTGGGTGAGTATATGGTGGTCTCTTCGGTGTAACAACCTCATAAAATAAACTACAGTGTGATCACAGTGTCAGTTGCATACCCCGTTGCAAATGATACCGTTCTGTTACACTGACAAGACTTGTCAACCTTGTTTTCTTGAAGGTGAGACTGAAGTGGAACTCTGCTCGGAGTTGTTGGCTCAAAGTTTTTTTTCCTGGGACAATTCGTTTTCCCAGGAACATCAGTTTTCCATTGCTGGCTCCTTAGTCTCTAAATGAGAGCAGAGACTGGCTTTGGGAGTGTATTCAGCTGCACTCCAGATCACTTCCATTGCATAGACTGGATGTTTATGTTTATATTCAGAGCCAAGGGATGAAATACCACGAGGGGTTTGAAAGACTTTCGGTACAACGTACATCTATGTAAAATCCATACATTTAAATTCTATATATATATCTATATATGTATAAGAGATGTATTTATTAAGATTGAATTAACTTATTGTTATTTATTGCAATCAATTTTATGAAAAAAATGTTTGTTTTTCTTATTTATTTAAACGCTTTGTTTGTCCTGGGTGGTGCCAAAATGGAGCTCGTAGTTTCAAGGGAAATCCGATTGGGTGAAACAAAACAGAGGTATGGCCACAGCTAATCAAACTCACCCGCAGCTCCAAACACACTATTATTTCATCTGAATTCCAGGGTATCTCAGTCAGCACACTCGGATTTATACTTATTTGCGGGGCAGTGTTGTGCACAGGAAATAGCTGATCTACAAGGTCACAACGCGTCGCACTGTAACAAACTGTGAGCTTGCAGGTCCACTTTTTCAGCGTGCAACTCGGTGCACAACTAAGTATAAATCAGGTTTAAGGCATCAGGTTTAGGAAGAGAAGCATCAGCAATGAAGAGATAGGAATGGACCAATATAACCTTTTCAACTGAACTCATTATTTGTTTTGGATCATTTCGAGGGATGCAAGGTTTGAGTGTTTTTGACAGTTCGCTGGCACCAGAGTACCAGTCTGAGACATTTTAGGGTTCAGGGATCTGGGAACAGGGGCGTCACACCAAATTCTGGGCCCTGGGTACAAGGATTCACTGCGGGCCCCCCATGAATGTTAACTATTGAAAAATAGCAGATATACAAGCTCACAGCGCGGCACCGAGTGCCGCGCTGCGAGCTTGTATATCTGCTATTTTTGAAAAATCATGAAAATGTGTGCAAGAAACCTATGTCAAGGACCCCCAAGATGATATGTACCGTATTTGGCCACGGACCCCGATCTCAAAATATTTCGTTCCAGGGACCCCCAGAAGCAAAATTTGAGTTAGAAATGTTCGCTTAAAAAAATAAACCTACATATATTCAAAGATTTTCACACATTTTCACAACTTCTCAAAAATAGCAGATCTACAAGCTCACAGCGCGGCACCGAGTGCCGCGCTGTGAGCTTGTATATCTGCTATTTTTCAATAGATAAAGTTATTAGGGCCCATCCACCTTGGGCCTCAGTAACTCAGTCCCACTTTCCTACCCCTTGTGACGCCCCTGTCTGGGAACGATGAGTCACTTGCTGCTCACCCACCCTTCACAGTGCCAGGGTAGTGACTCCTACTCTAACCATGGGCATGGCATGCCATTATCTGTTTACAAAGGGGGCAGAGAAATCTCTTGGCTCTTCTGTTTATTTTTCAGCGTATAATAGTAAATACTCTAGGATTATCTGTGTGATTTTAGAAATGTCACTACAAATAAATCACGCACACCCAACAAAAATACCTAAATTCAGCTGCCTGAACTACAAAAGGAGTTTTAAGTTACATCATTATGTTATGTTGTAGGTTGGAAATGCTAAACCCAAAGATAATGTCATTATTAGATCATTCAAGTAATATGTCAGATTTAAAAAATATATATACTGTATGTATGTATATCATATGTATATATATATATATATATATATAAATTTGGTTTGTCTGAAAGACAAAATCTATATAAAACCCGATTAAAACAATTGATGTAACTTCCCATTGAGCAATGATAAACCTCTGTGGGTGGTTTGTGGCCATTTAGTGAGAGGCCATTGTCTTTTGAGCCCCACAGTAAAATCCAGAGTTTTTAATTTAACAATGAGAGGGCACAAATGGAACTGTATGAAACTGACAGGGAAATGGGTCCATTGCATTTGGTTCCATTTGTGCAATCTCAGTGTTTAATTGGCACTCATGATTTTACTGTGTACAAACTGCAGCAGCTACTGCCTGTCGCTCATATTATCTGAAACGAAAGAATGAGAAAATACTGTAGTGGTTTCTGTCCCAAGTTAACACGCTTTAACCCATTTAGAACGGGTACACATTATTGTGTATCATTATTTTATGCTTTAACTATTGAAAAATAGCAGATATACAAGCTCACAGCGCGGCACCGCTGCGAGCTTGTAGATCTGCTATTTTTGAAAAATCATGAAAATTAGAATTTTGACCCGATTCTATAAGTGTCTTTTGAATCCTTCTAAGATTTTTTTGAAAAACCTATGTTTCTATGTCAGCAATCTGCCTCGCCATCGTCAAAGAAAAGGTCCTTTTCACTTAAATGGAGCTCAGTTAGTCTGTTCTTGAGAGACTACTACGTCAGTGGTTCTCAAACCTTTTCATGTGATGGACCCCAAAATTATATTTATTTGGCCACGGACCCGCATCTCAAAATATTTAGTTCCAGGGAGAAGCAGAATTTGAGTTACAAACGTTCGCTTTGAAAATACATATATTCAAGGATTTGCGAGCTTGTGAGCTTGTATATCTGCTATTTTTCACTGGTTAAAGCATTCAATAATTCTAGGCCTGTTCCTGGAATAACCTAGGTTTCTGTGTCTGCTCTGTCTCTGTTTCTGACAGAGACCTTTCTCACTGACTGGGCATTTGAAAATGATCTACTGTACGATATTTCACCAGCTACTCCCATTTCACCGATGCTGGGCAGAAACCTTGTATATCCATATTTCATCTTTTTATGTTTTCTTTTTTTCTTTTCCCCCCATGAATTAGTGCCCTAGGCTATTTCATACTTATATAGCATAAGACATTGTCACTCAAAAAAATAGCTGATCTACAAATTTGTGATATAATAACAAGCCCAAAATAGGCATGCCAGTTTGTGGATTTTATCCATTGGAAGTTTGGAACACAGTTTATTCTGTGGTTTTGGACATACAAGGTTCCTCTCAAAACGGCAACAATTTGCAAAAGCTACGTACATTGCAGTTTTGCAACATTTAAGGAAGCTCCGCCATTGTTAAAATGAGACAAATGTATTTTTAAAATTTTGAAAACAATATTATTTTACATTTCGACAAAAGCTGACAGTATAGACCTTACTAAGGATTGAAAAGGATATAAGATAAGATGACATCAGCTGATCTTATCCCTGAATACTATTAAACCGAATTGAACATATTCAAGATAATAGCATATTTTTTTTAAAGGGCACGTTAGCATGTCCGTTTCAAGTTCCTGCACAGTAACATCTGTAGCATTCATTTAAATCTAAAATGATGAAAAATTGACCTGTAAAAGGTCCCTCTGGCAGGTCTTGATGTTAGCACGGATTAGGGACCAGGGTATCTGTGCCCACCCAACAGCAACCAAGCCAGCTTTACTGTAATCCCCCCTCCACAAAGAACAAATCCACAGCATCAAGCAGAATTTAGGCCAAATACTACAGAGGGGGGAAAAAAACTAGCTTTTAACAGCATAGCTCATCAATTGGATCATCTTCTCCTTTAACAGTTGATTCACGTGTAAGCCTTTCCAGATGAGAATGTGCATTTAGGAGACTTCCCGGTAGCCTTTTGGCCTTCAAAGAGCCTCACGATACCATACATTATAGTGTGTGAACTCAGACCACCAGCCACTCTCGTCTTTATGGTTGTTTTGCTCAACTGTCAACGTTCTTTTCCTGTAGTGTGTTGATTTACCCCTACAGATCTGATGTGAATGTAAACATGCAAAGGTAAATGTGGAGTAGGGATGGAGAAATTGTCAGTGTTAACGTGAGGCAGGAAGAATTGCATTTGTTTTCACTTCATGTTGTGTTTCCACCTCTGTGAAAAAATAATGTCACTTGTTTTTTGTGTTACTGAACCAAAGCTCTCGACAAACTTTATTTTTGTACAATATTCATTTTATAACTTTTTACAGAATTAAACTTGTTTCTATTAAACAAGTCTCTCTGCTGTTTTTCTGACCCAAACCATTTAGCTGGTGCCAATTTGCCAAATTAGCTATACGGAACTAGAGGAACTTCAAACATGGTTTGCAATTAAGGTACGAAAATTTAGGTGAATTCGAGAATAGCAAGTATTACCTAGAGTGAAATGTGTTATTCTTCATTTATGCACATCAAACATAGCCGATCCACAAGTCGACACACGACGTCGTACGACAACATATATATTGGGCTTTACTCTCTACTGTTGTGCATTCCTGAATACTGGCCCATGGTTGTACAGTAAACAAAAGCTAGCTGTAAAGTGACACTATGCTGTAAATTGAGGCACTCAAGGAGAATGTTTCCACCGTGCAAAGAAGATATGTAAACGCTGATGAGAAAATGGCAGAGGTGCAGGCAGGGTGACTCAGTAAGCGGGGTCTTAAGTGTGTATACAACCCATAATTTATGTCCTACCGTACCGTGTTTTGTTTTTTTTGTGAGTAGAATGACAGCACTGAATATTCATACGACCTATTTGATACTATATGATGTCCATGTTTGGGACATCATATTCATCAGGCTCTTTAATAGATTAACCACTTTCAACCTGCCCGCTCTTTCTTGGGCATGTCGTTATAGGTGATTTAAAAAAGATTTGTTTTTACGTTTCCCCCAAAAAATTGTTTTAAATCGGGACATTTGATATTCCAACAGAACCAGTTAACCCAATTTTTACTTTGTAGTATTAAGACAGGTTTTTCTCATCTTCAGTTGAAGTAAATGGTGGTGCGGGGCGCCCACTGGCCTAGTGCTCCAGGCGCATATACCACATAGGCTCTGATGCCTGACAGCGTGTCACGGGTTCGAGTCCCGATCCTGACGACCTTTGCTGCATGTCATCCCCTGTCTGTTTCCTGTCTACCTACTGTACAATCAATAAAGGCAGAAAAATATCTAAAAGGGGCACCCGCTTGCGCCCCTTTTAGATATTTGCCACCTGTCACTCCCTGTCTCTCTCACCGTTTCCTGTCGGTCTGCTGTCCTGTCAAATAAACCCCCAAAAACAAACAAACAAAAAAAAAGTATATGAAAGAAATTGTGGTGCTCCGGAAAGAAAATGTAAATGACTCCAATGATCATGAGTAGACCGTGACATCACCCAGCAGTGTAGCCTCTGGCTGCTGACATCAATCTGGACAGGATTAGGCTATAGGGTTTACATCACTTCTCCAGGGCAAACTGGCCAAAATCCAGATGATGAGCATCTTTTCACTGTGTTTACCTGCTGAGATGGTATGGAATCTGACATTGGAATCTGACCACTTGAGCTTGTCGTATGCTGAATAGTGAAATAATATATAGCCAGTCTACAAGCTCACACGTCACCTCACGCTTTATAGACAGTTATGAAACAGTTTAAACTTCTTTCTGAAATTGTTTGAAATGTTTTGAATCTTTTATTTATTTCATTAATTTACGTCTATATAGTGACATGTCCAAAATACAGTTGTTGGTTAAGGTGAGCAAGAATAACATACAACTTTCAATGTTTTAAAATGCATAATTATTATGACCAGGAATCTTTAGCCATCACCTTTAAAACACTGTTTCCTTCAACAATGTCAAAGATAAGAAATATTGCTTTTTGAATTTGGTTTTAGAATGAAAGCTAGTGAATTCAATCACCATGGTGTCTGCAATATTTGGTGTCCGCTAGGCATTAAAAACAGTAGAACATAGCTCAGAAATTTCATAAAGTGTGTACTTATTTAAGCTGCTATTGGCAAAGCAAAGCAAATCCTCTATTTCAGGCTTTTTCACATCTTCAGGTCTGGCAATACAGAAGTCATACTGTATAAACCTTGTGGCAGCAATTTTTGTCTTTACAAACAAAATTTCTTTGGTAAACAATTACAACCCTCAGACTCAAAGCATCAACCACACTGGTATGTATATCCTGAGGCTACATTCCTGAGGAATGTATACTGAAAACAAACATACAGCCCCTGGAATCTGTATGTTGTGGCTTTGTCTGTCCATTGAAATAATTAGGGACACTCTACAGGGCGTTAGTGGAATTCAAGAGAACACTGGAGTACTGTACATCAACGTGAGACATTTTAACCACATGAACCCTAGCGTCCCTGTTCTGGGTTAGGCTGTCATAATGAGCTTACAGCGAAAAGTGCTCTACAATCTCAAAGCTTTCAAGCTGTAAATTGGCTATTTTCGGGGGGGACCAAGTATAGACCACAAGTGGTTAAAGGATGAATTCATATAATTGGTCCTCACTAATGCGATGGTAAAAATGTTGTCTACTCGGTTTGCGTTGCAGAGGAGGACTGTGGACAGTTCAGAAACCTGCCTACCATCGATGGATTCCAAGTTAGTAGAAACCGCAGGCTTTTTATTCCTGGAGAGTTAGCATGTTATAATGGAAGCTATAGTTCTCGCCTTAATAAAAATCGTTTGAAAAAAGAAGAAGAAAAATAAAACTAACAATGATGTCACTGGTAGGCGGATTTCTCAACTGTTCACAGCCGTCCTATTAGACACAAACCGAGATGAAAAGAATTGTACCATATTATATTGTACCGCATTAGTGAGGGCCAATTATATGAAGATAGCTAACTTATTGGTCCTTTAAGAGTGGCAAGTGGTTATTATTATAATTATTATTACTAGTAAGATGCCTCAGGGCGACAAGCGATCTCGCCCTAAAGGGTGTGGTCACACCATGTCTTAGCCGTCTGGCCAGTGATGTATATCGGACCAGTTACCCATTATGGAGAGTTTGAAACTCCTGGTACCCATATATGGAGATCCATGTACTGTATATGGAGATACCGGTATGCTGTGAGACCCCAAACATGCTTACTCAGTTATTCGTTATGTGAAAATCCTATGACGTCTATCACATCTGACATCATACATACAATCCCTTTTATGCCCATACATGGCGATCCCTGTCTGAACCAGCCACACAGATATGGGCTGTCTTCCTCCATATATGGGCATTCCCATATGAAGTCCTGTTAGATATGGGCTTAATATTGATGACATCGGGGGTCTCTATATATGGGCATAAAAGGGATTCTGTTAGAGTGGTTCCAATGACATCACAACATACAATCCCTTTTATGCCCATACATGGAGATCCCTGTCTGAACCAGCCACACCACTGTGATGTCACCTGTTTATGCCCATATGGAGATCCCTGCTCTGAGTATCTGACATCACTGTGATGTCACAGTGATGTGTCAGGGGAACCACAGTGTCAGGCGTTACCTGTCCAGACGGATACGGTCAAGGTGTGACGGTTCTGACAGTACGTCACCTGTGATGTCACAAGTGGTGTGTCAGGGGAACCACAGTGTCAGGCGTGACAGAGATACGGTCAAGCTGTGACCGCTCACATACTAAACTGCGGCATACGGTTGCAATTGTTCCATGATAGTAATGTAGCTATTATGCTTATGTTATGGAAAGGAGAATTCACTGCAATGATTGTAATACTGGAAAGTGACACAATCAAGAAGTTTATTTAACTCATCAATATTTGGAAATCCCTGCAACCGAAATAAGTAAAGTGTGCCATGAAAATTAAATAAATGTTTATCTAAAGGAGCAACTTGCTATGTCCAACACAAGCAGTCTGCAAATAATAATGACTGCATGGATGTCTGCAGGGTTGGAGTACCAGACAAAATTCCCCAAAACAGTTTAATTATTACAAGACTACGACAAAGAAATCATTGCGGTAGAAATATTTTCCACCGACTCAAACCCTGTTCAGTACATAATCAGAGGGTTGAGTGCAAAACAAGAAAACTAAATAATGATTGAGATAGATTTACAGCATGAAAGAAGAAGACAGCATGAATACAGAATAAAAAAACTATACTGTATGTATTGTTTTTGTTTTTTGTACTTTTTTAATTTACCCTTTGAAACACAACAGATGTAACCAATTGGAACCGGGATTATCAGAGAATTTGTGAACGTGCCGTTAGTGTAGTTGGAGTAGTTGGAGACAAATTTCGAATTTAATAAAAGACTGTCTTTGCGACATAAACAATAACAAGAGAATAAAAATGCTACATGTGAGCAACTGAGACTCAGCAATTAAATGAAAAGTGAATAAGAACCCAAAAGTATGTAAATATTCTGCTTGATGTACTGTATACGTGTGTCAGTACAGTACATGTATCTGTCTTCTAATGTTCTGCTCTGACACTGGAGCAAAGCAATTAACACAGGTCAACACAGGGCAGTAACCAGAGCAGAACTGGGCTATGGAGTCATGAATATGTTAGGAAGTCTAAGTCAGTGGTGTAAAGTAACTAAGTACATGTACATAAATACAGTACTTAAGTACAATTTTGAGGTACTTTTACTTAACTGGAATATTTCCAATATGCGTCGCGATGCACGTGACCATTTTGATCTGCTATTTTCAAAATAATTTGATACATTTAAAAACTTCAAATGGGACATTCTGCATACTGAGTACTTTCTACTTTTGATACTTCAAGCACCTTGTGATACCAATACTTTCTTGTACTTGTAACAGTGTGTATTTCTACATTGTGTGGCAAACTTTGAGTACTTTATACCATGCTGCTCATGAGTCGTGATCTGACCAAACAGAAGAGCTAGAGCTGGGAAAGAGGGGGGCACTGGTGATTTTGACAGCTAATCTTGATTGCGACCGAAGGTCGCAGTATACCATGAGAAATGTCATGGCTTGTCTCCGTCTGTCCGTCTGTCCGTCTGTCTGTCTGTCTGTCTGTCTGTCTGTCTGTCTGTCTGTCTGTTCAGTCAGTCCTTCCGTCAGTCAGTCCGTACACATTTTTAGAGTCTATTGGTTCCCTTGTCACTGTGACATCACTCTGACATCATGCTCTGATGTCACTGTGACCTCATGCTCTGGCTTGATGTCCCTTCTATGCCCATATATTTTATGCCCATATATAGTCGACAATGTGATGTCAGAACATGCACCATATATGGGCATTCCCAGATCACACTTGTAAATGAATTACATCCTTGACCCTTTTATGCCCATATATGGAGAACCCTGTCCCAGTGTCATCAATATTAAGGGCATATCTGGGAATGCCCATATATGGGCATGTTCTGACATGCCCATATAAGGGCATTTCCAGATCACACTTGCAAATGAATTACGTCCTTGTCTGTTCTATGCCCATATATGGAGATCCCTGTCCCGATGTCATCAATATTAAGGGCATATCTGGGAATGCCCATATTTGGTAATGCCCATATATGAGCATGTTCTGCCAATCTCAACTGGATAGTCTGGATTCAGCAAGTGCAATAAGAAATTATGAATGTCAAGAAAGACAGGAGTGATTGATTGTAATATTACAAAAAATATATGATATTATGTAAAAGCTAGTATTTGCCAATTGACAAAGTGACACCCACAACTGATTGAGGTAGGGCAGGTGACATGCTCTAGATGACATGTTCTAGGTATGTGTCCTCCTGCCTAATTGCTATTGCTCTACAATGACATAATATTACAGACACAGTTCCATTATCAATACTTACAAGGCTAATAGGGACTTTCTTAAACTGCCATCACTAGACTTTCCACCGCAGCACAGCAGTATAAGGTTATTTACAAAGTTACAGAGAAGTATGAAAAAGATAAAAGAAAAACAAGAACAGAGTACAGTAAAGAGCAAGCTAAAACAAGAAAGGGAACGAATTATATATATATATATATATATATATATATATATATATATATATATATATATATATACACACACACAAAAAGTGTCAATAAGCACAACTATCAATATAATACAGTGCCCAAATCAAAGTGTACATAACATAATAATGCGAATCAATTGGTTTATTCTCACTAGTCGCGCTATGAGTTCGAATAAAAGATGAACTATTGACCATGAGACCCAGAATGCTGTGCTAGAGGGTAGTCGCACGCTCCCTGAGCTCCCGACATTAAGTTCAAATTTCCAACTCCTTTGTGTTCGATTCAATACATATCACGATACATGGTTGACAATACGATACATGGACGATATTGGTTCATTTATGGCGATACGATAAGATTCGATTCAATGATTTAAAATCGATATAGTAACTATTTCGCAAAGAAATTAAATTTGTTTGAAAGGTGTGGATAGTGCAGGTTTTTAAGGGAAACATGTAATATCATGGATATAAATAAGTAAACACAGTGATTATCTGCCAAATAACTGGACATTGTATATTGACAAAGCTGCACCTTGACATTACACACATTTATCGATAGACCAGATCGCTATATGGAAAGGAAAACTAATTGAACCCCTCCTTTTATTTTTTTCTTCTTGAAAATGCTAAATACAATGCACAAGTATGTAGTATCGATACAATCGATTCTTTGCACTGCCGATTCGATACAATACAAAATAAAATGATACGATTCGATTTTAGCTGTTTTCATTTCGATATACTTCTATTTTTTAAGTTAAAAACGATATTTCAATACAGTTACTATATCGTTACACCCCTAGTGTTCAGTGATATTGTTTAATGTTGGATTGTACCGTATATAAATGAGTAAAGGACTCCGAAGTAAAGGTCCTCCTGACACGACAGCAGATATACAGCCGAGACAAAGGAAAAAACATCACACGCCAAGCGCCATGACAGACCCAGCACAATCGGATCTTAACCTTGGCGACATAATGAAAGCAATCAACGCTGGGACCAAGGTTTCGAATAGAATATCCAACCAAGTGGGGCAAATCCAAACTGCCTTGGCTCCAATGGACGCAAAGCTGACAAGTTTAACAAACAGAGTCGACACAATGGAGCAGCGGATCAGTGACGGGGAAGACCGCTCCCGACACTATGACTCCCGTCTTCAGAAATTAGAGAAAGAAGTAATATTTCTCAGGGAGAAGAATATCGACCTGGAAAATAGAAGCAGGAGGT
>NC_137822.1:17631439-17828939 GCF_963921795.1 Nannobrachium achirus
TTCACTGGCCTGGGAAGAGTGTGCAGGCCACGCACCGGAGAGATGACAGCCTCGTGCATCGATGACATGACAGCAGGCACGTGCACACATAGACATCAAAAGGGGGCTTGAGCTCCTGCCCTTTTATACGCCTGTAAAAAGTGCCCTCTCCAGACCATGAATGCAGTTTTTACTATGGTGAAAGAAATGCAAATGCCCCCCGCCCCCCCCCCCCCCCTTTCCATGCCATACCTGAAGGCAGCATTCAAGAGAGCCTTGGCCAAACCCTCCTGAACTTGAATGCAGCAAAGAATTGCCCTCTCTGTGTAGAAAACCATGCCACATCAATACATCAGTATTGACTTGATTATGCTTAGTTCAATGTGGTATCAAGCACTGAAAATAGCCGACCACCAAGCTCACAATGTGACGCAGCGCGACGCGTTGTGAGCCTGGAGGTCGGCTATTTTCGATATTTCCACCAAATGGCCCTTTTAAAATTTTCAGCCCCTGCCTCTCTAAAATACTCTGCATGTCCCTGTATGACAGTCAAGGAGGAGGAGAGACTACAGCTCTGTGTGTGTGTGTGTGTGTGTGTGTGTGTGTGTGTGTGTGTGTGTGTGTGTGTGTGTGTGTGTGTGTGTGTGTGTGTGTGTGTGCTCACAATGATCACGCCAATGAGAGTGGAAGAGGTGGCTGTCCCCGGCGTGATCCGGATGCCTCGTGGCAGACGCGTGGCACGGTGCCTCGCGGCTGCCGATCCACACATTCTCAGCCAACGCTATCAGTTAATGAGCCTGTGAGAACAGCGCCGCATGCCTCACAGAGCCCTCATGGTTGAGAGATAAAAGCATGTGCGCGTGCGACGTGCGTGCACGCCTATGTGTGAAAAGGGGTGATTCCGCACCACAATGTACCGTATTCTATGTGAGAAAGGTCATTTAAATTCTGTGCATCGGGCATCCAATGTTCTATGTTTCATTATTTCGTCTAAGGGTTAGGGCTAGGGTTAGGTTTAAGTATAGTTTTAGTTAAGGTTAGGATTAGGCATAGTGGTTAACATTCACCAGGTTAGTATTCACCAGCGTCGGCAGGTTAACATTTCACCAGGTTAACATTCACCCGCATCGAACAAATGGAACGTCGAACAAATGTTATGTCGCAATATCGACATGGTGCAGCATTGCTCAGTAGTATTAGTGGTCGCATGCACCTTTCATTCTGTTAATACAGTCTGTCATACAGGAGCAGATGAAGCTCCAATGAGCAAATAGGTTTGTGACTCAAGGTGGACAAAACTGCTCAAGTGTCCTTGAGAGAGGCACTTAGCCTAAATTGCTCCAGTAATTGTTCGTTGACATAAATGGGTAATGTGTGAAATTACATACATTGCCCAGCAAGGAAGACCGATTGAGAGCAAGCTCTAAGATCATAAGGAGATTCCTTGGTAACTCCCTATGGACCGCTTGAGAGCAAAAGTTAATGTGATGTACGGTATGCTTTGATGTGATGACATGGGTCTCCTACATACAAATAGAGAGAGAGAGAGAGAGAGAGAGAGAGAGAGAGAGTGTGTGTGTGTGTGTGTGTGTGTGTGTGTGTGTGTGTGCGTGCGTGTGTGCGTGTGCGTGTGCGTGTGTGTGTGTGTGTGTGTGTGTGTGTGTGTGTGTGTGTGCTCGCGCTGCCGCCCCTGAACTGAAGGGGTCACAGAGGCTCAGAAGGTAGAGCAGCCCCTTGGGAACCAGAAGGTTCCCAGTTTGATCCCAGGCTCCCCCACAGTTCGTGTCTAAGCGTCCTTGAGCAAGACACTGAACCCCTAATTGCTCCTGATGAGCAGGTTGGTGCCTAGCATGGTTTCCTCCGCCATGGCACCCCTGTGCCACCCGACTGAGACAATTATCCAAGACTGAAAAGGAATGGTACCAGGGAAATTAATTAATTTACCTGTGTCTTTTGCCCTTGTCATAGTAAACTTTAGCCGTGAACTGGGTCAGCTTTGGATACCATAAGCAGACACTCTGGTCTAATACACACAATGAGACAGACAAACAGGACTGCTGTGTTAATGTATAGTAACCAAGCATTTTCATTAGATTGGAGGATATTTAGAGGGGAGGTAATACAGTAGTTGCAAATTGATTGATTGACTGATTTATACTTGGTTGCATAATGTTTCGCTCACCGAAAATAGCAGATCTACAAGCTCACAATGCGCCACAATGCAACGCGTTGTGAGCTCTTGGGTGTGCCATTTCTGGCACAATACACTGTCACACAATCAAGTATGAATGAAGCATGATGATAGTTCATGGTGGGTCAGATTCACTGGCTGGTTGACGGCTTACTGTAGCAGTGTCACAGTATTTTAAGCATTCTATGCAATGACCCAGGGCTATAGCGGCTGAGGTATAGTGAGGATCAGTCCCAGTGTGCTCTGCTGCACTCCTTGACTATATTTGGATGTTAGGATGAGGGCTGGATCCCTCAGTCTGTGTGTGACAGATGGCCCACTGCCAATAGGCAAATGTGACCACATTTCTCATCCAGAGGTGTGTGTGTGTGCGTGTGTGCGTGTGTGCGTGTGTGCGTGTGTGCGTGTGTGTGTGTGTGTGTGTGTGTGTGTGCGCGCGTGCGTGCGTGCGTGCGTGCGTTAGTGCGTGCAGTGCGTGTGTGAGGAGGATCTTTGTGTAAGAGAAGAGTGAGGTATCGTGTCTCTCGTGTGTGCATGTGGGGTGTGTGGTTAGGGCTGGGGCTGGGGGTGGGGGGATCATTGGGGGTGGGTCAGGCTACGGTTGGGACGTCCAGAGAGTGTGACCGGGGCGAAAGCTGCTTAACGCCCCAGCTGTTCAGCTCCCCGCCGGCCTCCCCACTGTATAGGAGTCTCAACCACAAACAACCATGTACACACACACACACGCTTATGTTTTCATAGTTATTTACATGTACACACACTTCAATAACAGACGAGGTTAGCCGCTCTTTCATGGGTTGTAATCAGGACAGATGATGGTTAATCTGTTCCATAGGTCAAGTGGTAACTATAATTGGTGATTTAGAAAAGATCTGGTAAATGTCCCAAACAGGGTGGGCCTCTCTAGGTACTGTAATCCTCCCATATTCTACACCAGGGTTCCCCAATAGGCGGCCCGCGGGCCATTTGCGGCCCGCGGGGGGCTACTGTCTGGCCCACACCAACCCCAGTAATAATGGTGGTATAAGAGCAGCAACAATACTCGTATCTCCAAATTTGTATGTTATTTCGCAAATCATACAAGGCCGTTGCACAAAAGTAGTGAAAACAGCCGATCTACAAGCACACAACGCCTCGCGGTGCCAAAGACATAATCCGGCCCTTGAGGAAAACGAATTGGGGAACCCTGTTCTACACAGTAAAACCCTCAGTGCTAATTTAACGCTCTAAGAGTGTGAGAATGCACCCCTTACGGTTTTACAATCTCAGATTTAGATTACAGCAGAACTACACTTTAGTAGAAGTTTGGGTTGTGTAGTTATCTTGCCATGATGTAACTCCACATATTGGTGAGATATCTTCAATAGATGCTCTGAAGATTATAAATTGATAATCCAAAAATCTCCTCATTGACTTTGACATTGCACAGTGAAACAGGTCTCAAAGTCACTCTTATAAATGAACTCAAACAAAGTTGATTCTGCCAATGAACACAATTACAAAAGCCAACACAGCATATCTTTTTAGATTGGCCAGCTATCATCGTTTCTTACATGCACAACATATGATTCGGGTCTTCCTAGTTCAAATAGTGAAATGAACATGAAGTCGACATTATTATTAAAATAAATACTATTTCAGGTTTTGTAATTGTGCCATTATTAGAATCTGCACTTTGTGTGCTAAAAGTCTAACTTTGAGACCCATTTCACTGCACAACATAACTCAAGGAGTATCTGTGCTGAAGATAGCTTATCTCAGTAGTGAGTATGAGGCAGCAAACACAATCCAAACCTCTACCAAAGTTAAATTTTGCTTCAACGTGAGGTTATTGTTTTCGTGAGGTTATTAATGTTATGTTTTTGAAATATACAATAAGTGACTTAGTAATTGCAAAAGTTGCAAATGTGTTACCCAGGGGGACAGTACAGCAAACACTGCTGACCTTTGAAAGATCTTCTAAGTACTTGTCAAGAAGATATACCGTACAGTACTAGTGCATTCCTAATATCCACCTATGCCAACACAAAAGGTTATCTGTGTACTTACAGTATGGTACAAACGGACTCTTACGGGTTTGTTTGGTTTAATTTGTACTCTCAGCGTTAAAATAACACTGAGGATTTTACAGTGAAGATTGGGGTCCAAAAGATGAAAATCATATAAAATGGGGGTCTGTAGCCTAATGTATATCAAACTGGGGGTCCTTTAACTTAAAAAAAAAGTTGAGAAATACTGTTATAAACAGTCTGTCAGGGTTGCTAAAGTAACATGGGCCATCTATCACTACCAAGGTAGAGCAGGGGCAACGGTTAGGAATTCTCCTCCACTCCTGAGGCACTCAATCAGACCCGATATACAGTAACGCTTACAGTACATAGCACAGCACAGCTCAAGCGAGACAAGATACATGTGAACACATAAGATATGTGGTTCTCAAACTGTTTCTTCTAGAGGACACCCAAATTGTTATGTATTTGGCCCCATTTGAAAAGATTTTGTGCCAGGGACAGCCATAAGAGAACATTTGTCAACATAAAAAAAAGTTATATACAACAAGCTCACAACCCATCAGGGTGAGCTTCAAGATCAGCTACAGTAAGTGTTTAAACAGTTCCTCGTTTTGCTGGGGACCCCTGGCAACCCCTGACCACACTTTGAGGCCAACTGCATTAAAGATTTGAAGCACAGCCAGCTATATCCAGTCCACCGGGAATCAGAAAAATGGCCATTAGCAAACAAATCTGATTGTCTAAAACAGGAAATCACAAGTCTAAAACAGGAAATCTTATCAAAACACAAAAAATACCGGGTGTTCTCGTTTTGATTCCTTGAGATAATTATGTTTGTGTCCAGGTGGGGCGCTCACAAAGTTAGACTGAGGGAAGAACATAAGCTTAGTCACATACCGGAAATAGACAATCTACAACGCATCGCAGCGTGATATGTTGTGAGCTTGCAGATCTGCTATTTTGGGTGCGTGAAAAAAAGCGTTATGCCACCTTTAAGCACTATCACCACATGACAAGGAGTTAAAATAACTTTATTGCGTCTAGGGCATAATGATACAAAATTGTTAAAAAGCCATATAAGGAGGACACCGACTGGTTTCGACATGTGTGGGTCTTCTTCAGGGCGTGGCTAAAAAAAGAGGACCCACACTGTTCATAACGGGTTGGCGTCCTTAAATGGCTTTTTGTAACATTATGCCATAGAAACAATAAAGGCATTTTAACTATATATACATTATCCTTTGGCTCACTGCGAGTGTGCTTGAAGTTAGCCAAGAAGTTATTATCAATTTTAGCCCACCCCAGCCGGTTTGCCTGAAAATACCATTGCCTCACCCGGCTCTACTCTGAATAGAAATAGTGCTGCTTGCTAGTCATTCAGCGCATGTTTACACGGTGGGAAACACTGTTTACACTTCCAGTCCACAAAATTACATCACATCGTGGAGGAGGAAACTTTGATCAGTTATGCCTGATTTATACTTGGTTGCGTGCTGTGTGGCACACCAAAATAGCTGATTTACAAGCTCAAAGTGCACAGCAGCGTGACACGTTGTGAGTTTGGCAATCTGCTATTTTTGGTGTGCAACACTGGCAAACATTTAAGTATAATATGTGCCAGTGTATAAATCAGCTTTTAGTTCTTCAGTAGCTGCCCTCAAATCCAAGCAGATGAAAATGCCACGGGCCTTTGTGAATTTAGAGGCAAATAAAATAACAGCTTTTTGGCTAATATACTTATTATGAAACGAAGTTATGCAGTATCCACATGGACAACATGCACAGCTGTGTTCCTTGGTTGGCTGCTAGTGACTTTAGCCAAATATGCACGGCTGATGACAGAGTTGCTACACCAGCCAAGTGACTGCAGCCGTGGAAAGGAGAATCCTAGCCTAGGCATAACCCTTTAGCTACACATGGTTGAGTGGAACATCCATTGAATCTGTAATTAAACTCTCTCTCTGGACCCACAGACTATTATATCCAGCCAAATTCACTTGGCCAGGCTTGGCCAAGTTGGCTTGCTTGGCTAAAAGCAGTGGCAATTCTCTCCAAGGGTATTACGACATAATAAGCCACATCAAGAGATTCAAAGCCTCTTTCTCACCTTGGCTACTCCTAGTGTCAAACCAACTTTCCCATCAAAGGTTCCCATCAAGAGCGTGGCACGGGGAGAGGCAGCTCACTGTTTGGGAGTCACCAAGCGTGAGATGTTAAGTGTAGCATGAGCGAACATCAATACGTATTAACACCATCCACCAAAATCCCACCATGCCGCTCATGCAGTACTCACCCTCAGTGTAATTCACAAGGACACTGTTGGGCGGAAACCTTGTATGTTACTTTTCAGTAAATGGAAAACAAACAAACAATGGATTGCGAGGGATCCAATGTTGTTATTAAATGGTGCGTTTATATAGCGCCTTTATCCAAAGCCCTTCAAAATGTGCATTACAATCACCCATTCAGAGTGGAGTGAATGGGTAAAAAGGCACGAATCTGCTTATCGGGAGCAGTTAGGGCGTCCTTAGTGTCTTACTAAAGAACACTAAGACACTAATGCAGGGGAAGCCAGGGATCGAACTTGGAACCTTCCGTTCTATTCATATATTTAAAGAAAACCTACCGACAGAATTAACCACTTTAAATCTGGCATTCCTATTTTGGTAAATCTTAGCTACTTTGCACAACTCGGTCATAGGCCCTATAAAAACATAGAACATAGAAAGAAATATGGAGATGTAACTCTCATATCAGGGCTGCAATTCTCTATAAGCCTCCATTTGAACTCCAGCCAACTGCTCAGTGCTGTGTGAGTCAGGAAGGTCTCACCTGGTTCCTGCCCTTCAGATGGACTAAGATAAGCCCAAGAGTGCTTTGAGTATTTAACAAACAGGCCTAAAGCAGCCTCCACTCCCAAGCGTACCCCAGGATCCAGGTCTGGGGTTATATAGACTGTTTAGGTAGAAATGATTGGTGGCCGTTCCTTTCACTCGCCCGCCTGATGCACCACTTCATAAAGACTGCACTTAAATTCCTAGGCCATCGGAGAGGCAGACGGTTGATGTAAACCTAGTAAATAGCTCATTCATCATGTCGCCAGAGTACATGTCACCCAGAAATAAATGATTTGCTGCAAAAACAAACCTTTACCACCCCAAAGTCAGACTATATGGCATTGGCATGGTTGCCAGAGTCACCCAAGTATAGTCCTTTTTTCACATACACAGCCGGAATACTTTCGCACTGCCTTAGAGGCATGCATTTTTGTTCCCATTGCCAGCAATGGTAAGAAAGCCTAATTTCTGTCACCTCCGATCATGTCTGTTATCACGTATTTTGTGATTCATTATAGTGTGTGTATACTGTACCACAGTCCAGGGGTGTTTTCATTAACATCTGCGAGATCGGTGACTTACGTTCCTATACAGATATTCAAGGTTTTTCGATTCTAAGAAACTGTTGGTCCGATCGCTTTCCGAGTTACGCCCAGGACATACAGTACTCACAAACAGAGGTTTCCGTGAATTAATAGGAAGATGTTGACTGCACCCAAGATATTGTCAATACTATTAATGAATCCCTTTCAGTGATAAACTAGCCCTAACGCTTCAGAATATATTTTAAATATACAAAGGCACCAAGTCCTAAACAATAAGATACAGAAACCGTGGGTTATGCATATGCAGAAACAAGTTTTCTAGTGGCCCGGAACAAACTGTTCAATCTAAGACCATTGATTTGATAAGCAAGCATGGAATGTATTCAATTCTGGTTTAATGTAATATCAGGCCCTTTCACTTTACCTCAATGTTACATCACGGCACTATGTTTACTCTGCACCACGCTGAGATACCAGGCTCTCATATCAGTAAATATGAGCTTATCTCTTAAGTTTGCAGAGCATAGACCCCTTAAGTATGTACTGACAGCCATGGCTTACACTCATGCACCGGCTTTGGACGTTATCATCCAAAATCCTCTGCGATTAACCCTTCTTATCAGCCTTATTATGCCCATATATGGATATCCCTGCTCTGAGTTTCTGATATCAATGTGATGTCACCTGTTTATGCCCATATATGGAGATCCCTGCTCTGAGTATCTGACATCACTGTGATGTCACAGTGTGTCAGGGGAACCACAGTGTCAGGCATATCAACAAAAAAGACTTTTAAGAGTGGTTCCCCTGACAACACAGTGATATCAGAGCATGATGTCAGAGCGACAAACCCGTAAAAAAGGGTACACGTCCAGAAGGACGTGGACAAGCTGTGCCGTTTCTCATAGTAAACTGCGACCTATATATCTCTTAGCAAAATGCAAGCAGACGAGTCCCGATGAAGCCGGTCGATTTGACATATGGCCCAAGTGCGTGCCACCAAAACTGTGGGAGGAGTAGCGCGGAAAAATATAGTTTATCCGGAAAGATGGAAAGAAAGTCTGACAAGTACTACTCTGTTGTCCCTGTTAAGGCAACCACACTAAATATGTTGTTGTACATCATCATAGATACATCATACAGTAGATGATTGACGTCATTGATGACTGACGTCATAGGATGGCCATGCACATGAAGACAGAGATCAACAAGCAAGCCATGATGTTATTAGACCCTATCCTATCTTATCTTAATTTCCCCCTTGGGATAATAAAGGTATCTATCTAAAGGTATCTATCTATCTATCTATCTATCTATCTTATCTTTGGGTTTCTTTTCTAGAACAAAAGTCAGTACAGGAGCCCAATGGGGATTTTCCACTAGACTAAAAAACTGCCAAGTGCAGGACAGCTACGGTATCAGAGATGGTCTCCTAACGTACTATGAAAACTCCCCTCCATGTTTTTCTTCACTTTGTGGATGTTGAACTCTGCCACTGCAGTAACATAAAGACCTTTTCATGCTCCATCTCTTCAAAACAACATACGGTTCCCATTTCCTCCTCGAGCACTATGAGCTACGGACTACGTATACTCAACCATGAGCCCACCACCAAGTATGAAATAGTGGCACAATTACACCCTGTCCACACACTTTCTGTGATGTTCTGCTTTGGAGATTTACTTTGGCAATCTCAGGTACAGTATCTGTCTGACAGCTGCTACTTAGTATTCCTCTGCTCGACTGCTCCTTCATGAAATATGAAGATTATATAACATCTTATAGCTTCCATGCAACTTCACAATTTTGCTATCAGCGTCAGATCATATCTACTGTTGATATTCTGATCTGTATATCCACATACTGGTCATGATAAATATATGTCTTGATTTATCTATTACATCTTCTAATCTAACTATTAATCGACCAAATGTCTGTCTGATGTCTGTCCGATATGCCCGTATGCAAGCTTGAGGATTGATTGGTCAAGCCTCTGGCTATCCAAACTATAAACATGCATGCAACTACACAGGTATACCACACAACAGACACACACTGTCAGTGGGAGTGGGGTCCTTGAGGGAGTTCCAGGGGGTCCCCAATTAAATGATATAGTTTGGAACCAAATGGACCCTTATGGGTCTGTAACTCAGAGAGTGTACAAATGGCTCAGAGTTAAATTATCATTGATTTTACAAAACTAGACGCTCGGCCGCCCGAGGGAACGATGTAAATAGGGAATGAATGTCCCGCCCTTTAATGCAAACCCAATTACACCTGTTGTCATAGCATCCGTTTTGACCATCTGTTTGGCTGTGTCCATTTATGCCCATATATGGAGATATCTGTCAATGTCCATTTTATGTCCATATATGGAGATCTCTGTAGGACCCGTTTTGACCATCTGTTTGCCTGTGTCCATTTTTGCCCATATATGGAGTTATCTGACTGTTTGCCTGTGTCCACTTATGCCCATATATGGAGATCTCTGCAGACACAGTGCCGGTTCCTGAAAACTCAGATGTGGAGCTGATGTCAGACATCAGCTCCACATACAGGCGTCCATTTTATGCCCATACAGTATATATGGTACCCTTTAATGCAAACCCCATTATACCTGTTGTCATAAGACCCGTTTTGACCATAATGTTTGCCTGTGTCCATTTATGCCCATAGGAACATCAAAACATGTCATACTGATGACATTCAATACGTAACCATGGCATTTGTTGACTTAGAGTATATGAATGCCATACCCTTTAACCCTTTCCAAGCCACGGGGAGCCCCTTAATATTAAAACCATACTATATCGGACTTCCTAGGGGGGGGGGGGTCTCAGCCGCTCGTCTTTTCCCGTACTTTCCCGTATTTACCGAAATAAATGATTTTCATCCAGCTCATGGCTGGTCTGACATGAAGCAGAAGTGATGTCATGGCCCTTTCCTTCTCCAAGGCACCTTCCCCCATTCGGTTACTGTCTGTACACGAGTGCCTCTACTGCAGCCGTGCTGGGGGCTATGCTAGTGAAACTTTTCAGTTCTACTCTTGAGTCACACGTGGATTATTTGAGGGGACATTTACGTGAACGGATCGCGCACACGAAACGCACGGGGACATGATGCGTCCGCCGAATCTCCCACTCTAAGCCAATGCAGATTGAGAACTTCACTGCCATATATTCAAAGATCAGGTCTCTATAAAACAACCCGGATCGCGGAATGGTAATGGGGGATGAAGACCACGTGATATAGCGCTGGATGTCTGGTAAAATGAATGCGGTTCAGATCATAATATAATAATAGAATTTTCACGGCTAATCTACCAACAACCATTCTATTTCGGACGGCAAAGAGTTAATGCAAACCCCAACATGTCACACTGATGACATTCAATACGCAACCATGGCATTTTTTGTTGACTCATGTGGCGTACGTGGTGTCAGAGCCTTTTATGATACGTCACAATGAGTCAGCGCTTACGCCGGTTTCCTCAGAAACAGCCTGATGTCAACAATCATCTCCGCAAACGGAGATTCCGAACGTTTCTTGCCCGTTCGGGAAAACCGTGCATTGGGTCGGGTCGAGGCCCGGCACTGCATGCCGTGCCGCGGCGGGGACCGCGCGTGCCGAATCTGAAGCCGGTGGGACGAACGGTTCTCGAGATACACGGATTACATACAGACAGATTACATTTCAGGATTCCAATAAAAAAAAACAGTAAGACTCCCTAATCCACAAATAGGCCAAAAATTAGTTGTACCAAAATCGTCCTGATGGTGGCGCTAGATGGGACAGATGCGTTTTGATTACATGACTGTAGAGATACTGTGCAATTTGTGTGATTTTAAGGCAAAATCTGTAGGAGCAGTGTCCAAAAATGTGTTTAAAAAAATCGGCCTGAAGGTGGCGCTAAATGGGACAGGTACATGTTGATGAGATGAGTGTAGACATACTGTGTACCGATTTGTGTGATTTTAGGGCAAAATCTGTAGGAGCAGTGTCCAAAAATGTGTTTGAAAAAATCGGCCTGATGGTGGCGCTATATGGGACAGATCCATGTTGATGACATGAGTGTAGACATACTGTGTAGCGATTTGCGTGATTTTAGGGCAAAATCTGTAGGAGCAGTGTCCAAAAATGTGTTTTAAAAAATCTGCCTGAAGGTGGCGCTATATGGGACAGATCCATGTTGATGAGATGAGTGTAGACATACTGTGTAGCGATTTGCGTGATTTTAGGGCAAAAATTGTAGGAGCAGTGTCCAAAAATGTGTTTTAAAAAATCGGCCTGAAGGTGGCGCTATATGGGACAGATCCAAGTTGGTGACATGAGTGTAGACATACTGTGTACCGATTTGAGTGATTTTAGGGCAAAAATTGTAGGAGCAGTGTCCAAAAATGTGTTTTGCAAGAATCGGCCTCATGGTGGCACTAGAAGAGGGCCATGTGAGAAATGAGGGGTGGGGTCTCCGCGCCGCCGAGGCAGACGAATAGGTACCGGCCCCGGGTCTCCTGGTCGCTCCTAGCCCGAGTTACGGCATTTTATGTGCGCTGCAGTGGCAGGGGGTCCTCCACTGGGGGCGCCACCACTTTTGCATCCGTTCTGGAGCACCAGGAGTCGGTGGTCCCCGGGAATTCCCCGTGAGCAGCCCCGTTGGGGTGGTCATTTGGTCATTTTTCCACATTTGGTCATTTTTTACACCTGGGGGTCCCCCAGGCACCTGGGGGTCCCTGGAGCTCCGGGGGTCCTTGGAGGTTGTAGTTTGGCAGGCAAGGAGTGTGTGCAAAATCTGGCATGGATCGGGGCAACGGTTGCGGAGATATGAGCAGGGCAAAAGTGTGACGTGTGACGTGTGACTGACAGACTGACGGACTGACTGACGGACTGACGGACAGCCGGTGGAGGTTTGGATAGTATAGGAGTGCAAGTAACTGCGACCTACGGTCGCAATAAAAAAAGAAAAGGTCCAATGTAGACAAATTCTTTTTGGTACCTCGCAGGGGGAAAACAGCGCACCAACGGCCAATCATAGGAACTTTGACTTCCGTGTTTGCTTCAGATAAAATCCTGGCAACGACACGCCTGCGTAGTCACTGTCGGTTACCTCATCCGTCTTGGCCATATGGAGCGTCCATGTATGGGCATTGCCAAATATGGGCTTAATATTGATGACATCAGGGATCTCTATATATGATTGCCAGAACAGGCTGTCTCGGTCATATATGGAGTGTGACAGTCAACAATGTGATGTCAGAACAGGTCAGCTATAGACATTGAGGCGTTACAGACTGACTGAGTTACTGACGGACAGGATCTGTCGGTTTTCATAGTAAACTGCGACCTATGGTCGCTACTAGTACATCAATTCCATATTTCGGTTTATCTTTGTGAAACAATGGTCTTATTTATATATGGGATCAGATCAGAGTACATCTGATCCTATCAGAGTACATCAGTCTTGCCCTAAAATGGATTTGCTTGACATTTGTGCGGCTCTACCAATATAAGTTGTAGCGAAGGCAGTTTAAAAGTACATTCTTTTTCAGAGAGATGTGATCGCCCTTCTCTTACACTGTGGTGCCTTTGCCTAAAAATTGCTGGACCTTGCATCTGAAAGGATCACATTGGAGAAACTTACCCGCTGCTGTGCCAGTAGGGCACAAGCTGCACAAGCTTGGAGGGTACAGTAAAATGAATGACAGTGATCAGATTCATGTGAGCATCTTCAACACTGTGTCTTTGCGCTGCATGAAGTTGCCTCCTGTGACAACTAGAAAAGGACAACTTACCCCTGAGGTTCCCGCCAACCGTGTGTGCCACACAGCTGTGCTGATAAACCATATCATCTACATCTGGGGGGGAGTAGTGGATTTTAAAATAGAGAAGAATGACAACTGGATAACTATCAATGGTCAATACTGCAACATGCTTTATGCATTTGATGTCGAAACTCACAGATGGTTTGAACCAAAGATTTCTGGGACTGTTCCAGAGGGGAGGAGGTGCCACTCTGCCTGTGTCCTGGGGAAGGTCACGTATGTACATGGAGGATCCACCAAACTGTATACATGCACTAATGACATCTACAAGTTGGACACCACCACAATAGTCTGGTCTTTAATTAAAACCGGAGGCACTGCACCATTTGTTTCAGAGGATCATTCTGCAACTATTATCAGGACAAAGATGTTTGTATTTGGGGGTTACAGCAATGACCTGTTGGGCCACTACACCAACGCTGTCAGAGTGTTTGACACAGAGACCAACTGCTGGCTGACCACACATTCTGCACAGCCTCTTCCAGAACAACGCAGCGATCATTCAGCCTTTGCCTACAATGGAGAGCTGTACTTATTTGGTGGTTACAACGAGAAAAAGGAATTTGGTGATATGTGGAAATTCAATACAAAGACCTTCTCCTGGAGGAAGGTTGAGCCAAAGGGAAAAGGCCCGTCCGTGTGGTATATGAACTGTTGCATGATGGGATATCGTATCAACCTGCATGTCTTAGACTTCAGTCCCAGTATGAAGACGCTATGCAAGCTAGCAGTTATTCAGTACGGTCTGGAGCGGTCTGCACTGCCACACAACATCAAGTGGGAACTGGCAGCAAGTGCGCCGCACCCCCGAGGCAAAAGAATAAAATATATTTTGAATTCTGCATTCTGTGTTTTATTTAAAATGAGCAAGCCAGCAAGGTAAATATGATATAATAGTGAGTAACCAGTGATTAAAAGGTATAATCTGCTGTGAATGCCACTCAATTTGTTGATAAAAAAGTCCTATGTTGTAGAACGTTGCTGATAGGTGAGAAGCGACCACATGTCTGAGACATGTGATCGCTTCGCTTGTCACCTATTCTAACATTCTGTGTGCGCAAAGATCTTTATCCATTGAGTCTCAATTTAATTTGTACATGTGCGATGCAGTCCTCTTCAGTAGAAGAAAATAGGAGGGCGTGGAGTGCAGGTTTGGAGCGCACGGCTACAATGTACTGTAGCTGCAGGAGTCGGCTCTCACTCGCAGTTTAGAGGTGGGATTTATGGCTCTTTGAAGTGAGCCAGAGCCATGGATCTGGCTCATTTAAAAGAGGCGTTCAAAAGACTGGCACATTTGGCTACTCTCTCACTCAATCACTGTACTCAGTCAGTACTCAGTGGAGTAGCAAGGAGATGTTGAATTTGGGGAAATGAACAGCTCTACTGCTCGGACCGGATCCCATGGTTCACTTCAAAGAGCCGTTCAAAAGATTTGATTTGTTCGCGAACGTCCCACCTCTATCGCAGTTCTTAATGCTGCGTGGTGGTGGACATTAACCCCTTCGTGCCCGTGGACGGCTCACCAAGACAGCACACACACATCCACTCATTGTTTAAGTTTAACCACAAGGACACCAGTTCACCAAGAAAAGGCTTCATTCTGAAGAAGCCGTTTTAAATTAAGGTCAGTCACTAATAGTTAAAGGTGGCAGAGTGTAGCTTATAAGGAACTGTGTCAAAGTCAATGAGAATATTCGTTAAGTTGCAGCATTAACCAATTTAAAGGAGTAGTTCAATTCTGCCACCTCCAGCTCTGCCTCCTGTATTTTCTTCAGTGCCACTGTTTCCAAGCCGTACAGCAAGGCTGGTCTCACTACCGTCTTATGCATCTTCCCCCTCACCGTTGCTGGTACCCTTCTGTCACAAATGACTCCTGACACTTTCCTCCATCCATTCCCCCCTGCATGCACTCTCCTCTTTACCTTTCTTCCACAATCCCCATTAGTTTGGTCCCAGACAACTAGGGCTGTCAAAATTATTACATAATCGTCTAATCGCAATTATTTGATATAATCGCAATTATTTGACATAACCGCAATTATTTTGTCATAATCGTCATAATCGTGAATGTTGAAAAATGTTCATACATTTTCAGAAATAGTGGAAATAGCAGATCTACAAGCTCACAACGCGGCGCATATTTTTTAAGTAGTAAGTTGTGAAATATGTCAGTAATTTCTTTCTGTATTTAGGTTATGAGTCATATCTACCATGTGCATCTTCAAAGCCTAAAAGCTAAACAGAAATGTAATTATCAAAAACAAAAACACAATTAAATCGTTAATCGCAATTATTTGTGTGACAATTAATCGTCACGTAAAATGTCACATCGTGACAGCCCTACAGACAACCACCAGTCTGGCTGACTTCCCACTCGGCACAACACATCTCGGTTCCTCTGCGATACTCCCGGCAAGTTTGAAGTCAACGCTTCATACTTTATGCTATCCAGGTCAGTCCAAGTGTGGACGCAGGCCAGACCTTAAGTCTCATGCTATTGATGGCTGTTAATGATACTACTTTATTTAGATTTACTGTACCACTGGTTCATAAACTATATAAACCCCACCAGTACAAACTTTATTTAGATGTACTGTACTACTGCTTCATACACTATGCAAACAGACCATTCCAAAAGTGTTTTTCTTTTACATTTTATTTACATTCTCTTTTCTTGTAATTTCTTTATACTTGCATCTGTGTTTCGTGCCTACTGTATACTGCGGTGCTGCTACAGTAGACAACTGAACTTCCCTGGGGATCAATAAAGGTCTATCTATCTACATGGCTTACTAAGGAACATGCTCTCGACAGGCTGGCTCCTAACTATTGCCCCGGGCTAATGTTGGTCTTTTCATTGTTTGGCATAGCCTACTCTTTGACGTCATGGCTATCCTTGATCATGTCAATATGTCACCACAGACAGGCAGAGTAACAACTGTTCTAAAACGGCAGATGAGTAGAGGTCATATCAAAACATCTCTGACAAGGCTATCTAATACAGCCATAGCTAGAGCCACAGCATCAGGGCAATTGGTGGCAGCACTTCATTCAAGTCATTTTGAGATCAGGCGGTCATTTGTTTTTCAACTGGTTTGATATTTCTTTTTTAGTTGGGGATGTGAATACGTTGTACCTCCAATACAGCAGCAAATACTGTATGATAGTGTCTCACAGTCACAACAATATACAGGTAAAACTTTCATACAACTGATAAGTGGCAGCAAGTACAGTACAGTATAACATTGTGGCGGTATTGGAAGCTAAGAGGTCTCCCTCGCCTTGTAACTTCTTTCACAGGCTATCATTGCTGCGTTAACTTAAACTTAACTTAAAGAAAAGTTATTATCAAATCATTTGACACTAGCCCAAAACAACCAAGCAACACTTAAAGGAGTAGTTCACCCCCAGCCCAAAATGACTTTTTTGTCTATTGATTATTCACGCCATGGAGACTTGAGTTCAAGTATTTTTGTTGTATTTGTCGCATTACAAGTGCATTTGGGTCCCCATCCGGAATCAATGCGGGTACATTTATTTAATCAAATTTTTGCAACAAAAAAATATTGTTGAACCAAAGTCTCCATGGCTTGAGTAATCAATAGGGAAAAAAAGTCATTTTGGGGGTGAACTACTCCTTTAAGCTGAGGGACTTTTTTCTGTTGAACTGAAAGTACTATACTATTTCCACTTAACAAGGATTGATTGTATAGATCATGACATGAAAAGACTAAAGAGAAACGTCATGTTGTTCTACGTTCTGGGGGCACAGGGTCAAAGCTCTCATGTTATTTTGGAAAGAATAATTTCTGAGAAAAGGCAGCAGAGTAGACTTTGTTCAAAAGTCATCTGTAAACTTCCTAAGTCATTCATTCCAGTGCCTCAATCTTGTTCCCTCGGCAGAGGCAAACACTTGAACACTTGGTATAAACAGGTGTTTCCAAGATGGTTTGCTTTCACATGTGCTTCCTCATTGCTCGCTGTGAGTGCTTGGTTTACAACTGCTGTAGAGTGGGTTGTGTGGCTGCTGGTGCCAAGGTCTGCAGGTCCATGCTGGCAGTGAACCAATGTGCCCTCAGTGTAGAATATCCTCTACACTGGTACAGTAAAAACAAAAACAGAAAGAACTCTACTACAGTGCAATACGATATCAGACTCACTCAAAGAGAAAACATGGAACCAAATACAGTAGGATTAAGCTCGGATTTACATTTACGAGGCTGATGCCCGTTGGGAATGATGCCCATTGGGAACGCAGGGCCCTCTCCAATGTACCGTACATGTTGTACCTGTTGTCCGAGTACCCTTTGCACCCATCTGTCTGTGTCCCTTTTATGACCATATATGGATATATTTCTGTCTGTTTGTGTCCCTTTTAAGTCCATACAGTATGGGGATCACAACCGCAGATAAAATCAAATCAAGTGGAAAAAACAAATCATGTGAATCTCAGGAATGGCTTGGATGTGACGTAATTTATCTATGACGTGTATGACGTATAACTTCAAAATTGGGTTCCAGCCCGATCAGCCCCACTGACTTCAATTCTAAAAGTGAAGTTAAATATTTCAAAAAGCGTAACAAATATGTGAACATCTGTGGTCTACTAGCAGTTTACGTGAGTGAACTGCTTACCACTAAGGTTTGTGAGATTAGCTCTGTAAACTCACAAACTCACTCACATAACCCTTATACTGTACATATAGCCTCATAGAGTCACACTGTAAAAGAAAATATAATGCTATTTAGAGAAGGAATGAATCATAAAAGAGAAATTATGATGGGGATTTGTTATCACCATCATTAGTTCTCTTTCACCATTGATCATATAGATATCATTTAGATATTAAACAGTAGATAGACATAGTGTAATGGATAAATATGGAGACAGTTAATCTCTAGTGAATATATAATGAGGAATGCACAATTTATCCACAGTAAAAACATTTCAGTAGTTTGCCTTAGAAGCCAGAATACTTTGGCATTACCTGGATTGAGTACAACCAGTTCGCACAGATTGATCACTATCAGATACAGGCTCACAGATGAAGAGAGAGCTTCCCAGCACTCAGCGACCTCCGTTTATACATCTATACTTCCATTAATTCGAAGGTATGCAAATAAATCAGAGGAAAGAGAAATGTGGCAACATTTCACTCTGGAAGCTGGATAAGGAATTTGAAGTGTGTGCAGTGTGTGTGTGTGTGGGGGGAGAGATAAGATAGAGAAAGGCAGAACACTATTGGAAAGAGAACGGTGGAACTAGAGAAATAGGGAGAGCGGAGGGAAGGGGATGAGGGATAGTGTCCTTAGGGTACATAGAGGGGGAAAAAACGGGTCATACGGTAAGTACTTTGGTTCCATTCTAAGTGGAGGGAAGTTATTAACCTGTAAGACAGAGATAACACTGCTACATTGAACTGTACAGTAGATAGCAAACATTCATTCAACACTTTTGAGCCCTTGGCCACCAAGCTTTGGCATTCTTTCCAGAGGCAATTAACTGCTATGCATTATCATTTTACCCTCACATTATGTTTGACTTCCATCCTTCACTTCTGTTCTCTTATTTTATCTATCTATTCTTTCACATGCTAGGTAGAAATGGATTTGCTAGAGAAAATGACTAAGAGGTCAAATACATGTATCAATTATACCACTTTTTTACCCAGCAGACGGCTGTGTTAAAGGTAATCTTGGAACCACAAGCAATGTATTAATGTAAAGGGATAAAATGCTAACAAGGAACTTGTCAAATAGTTCAAAAACTACTTTTAAATCTGCACTGCGGTTACTGAGAAATGTCCAATAAGGCTTGTTAATATTTTGTCAAAATGTTAATGGAAACAAAGGGGGATGTATACTGTAGCTAGGAAATAGCTAGAATACTTTTCCTTGAGCTTTGAGAATTAGCTTCTACAATATTTTCTCTCTAAACCAAAACATAGGCATGAGGTAAGCTTTTTTACAGCATTTCTGCCGGGGGAGATTTGATTACTGTTGACATGACATATGAAGACCCATCGCACGCCTTTGCATTCAAGGAGGAGTGAGTGAGGGATGTGGGACATGTGGTGGGAATAAACTGTAAAAGTAGAAAATCAGAAGTCTTGAGTCAGAAGTCAGAATCAGAAGTCTGAGTCTGAGACCTCTGTTATTATAGAATTATAACAAAAACATGAACCTTTGTTGTTTCCTAACTACAACATACAAAGTCGATGTAAAACCAGTTTGTGCAGTGTTCAAATATTAGCATTGTAAACATAAAAAACATAAATCAATGTGCCAGAAGGTGTTTTACAACCATATCGTCACTGTCGGGCAAAAACCTCCAAGTTTCAAAATAGTATGTTCTTTCGTAAATTAAAGCCCTACTTCATCGTACAAAAATGTTGAAAAAAAGTAGTGAAAAAGAAAGTAGTGAAAAAAGTAGTGAAAATAGTAGTGAAAGCATGTCTGTCTTATCGGTACACTGTTATGTTATATCATATGTCACTACACTGCAAAACACTCACAGTTTGTTGTTATCACATGTTTAACATTACTATTTATGGATCATGCCCTGTTGTGAAAGCTTAAGTGTTTGTTTGTTCTAATCTCATCAGGTTGGCGAGCACTGGACAGACACTGTGCTGTTTGCTTCCTGTGATAGTCTATGGAGTCAGGTTGTGAAACCTGATTCGCTTGAAGCCTCTTTCACGCCATGCGATGCAACTTCCTCCCTAAGCAGCACCCCTCTCCCTGTCTTTGGCCTAACCAGCGATGGTGGCACCGATCATGTAGCCCATGTGAGTGCACGCTGGACACATATGGACAGCCAAATCCGGTGTTAATTTCACTCTACGAGGTGTAAAAATAGACCCACAAGAACGCCATAAGTCTAAAAATAGACCCATAGGGTAAACATTCTTAATTAACACGCCGGGATTTAACTGTGCGCTCACATGCAAACACAACACATGCATGCATCCATGCTGCCAGAGACTCCCCTGATGACCGAACCAATGCAAAAATATTCCACGCATTTTCGGCAGGGGAGTTGATAAAATAGCAGTAGGAACAGAGCGTTGGGTTTCATCATCAGTAGGCTATGATAAGGATCTACCACACAGGCACAACTGTTCCTGACCATGCCATCTGAGTAACATATACTGTACTAGGGCTGTCACGATTATGACAATTTACATTACGATTAATTGTCACTCAAATAATTGCGATTAACGATTTAATTGTGTTTTTGTTGTTGACAATTACATTTCTGTTTGGCTTTTAGGCTTTGAAGTTGCACATGGTAGATATGACACATAATATACAAAGAAATTACTGACATATTTGACAACTTTATACTTAAAAAAGAACATTGATAGTGGAAATAGCCGATCTACAAGCTCACAACGCGTCGTTGTGAGCTTGTAGATCTGCTATTTCCACTATTTTTGAAAATGTTTGAAAAATATCAACATTTTTCAACATGTAAACGATTATGACGATTATGACAAAATAATCACGATTATGTCAAATAATGGCGATTAGACGATTGTGTAATAATTGTGACTGCCCTAACAGATACTGCGTCTCTTCAACTCCCACACGCCCAGAATCCACACACCTGAGACACTTCATGATGCCCTCTGTGCAGCCAGTGGTAGGAGTAACTCTGAGGATCGAGTGACAAAACCACAGTCCTGAACAGCTGCACTGATCTTTCATGGAAATCAACAAGTGGTGACAGTGTGTGTGTGTGTGTGTGTGTGTGTGTGTGTGTGTGTGTGTGTGTGTGTGTGTGTGTGTGTGCGTGCGTGCGTGCGTGCGTGCGTGCGTGCGTGCGTGCGTGTGTGCGTGCGTGCGTGTGTGCGTGCGTGCTTGTGTGTGTGTGCGCGTGCTTGCGTGCACTAAATGCATGCGTGCCTGCGTGTGTGTGTGTGCATGTGTGCAGAAGATCAAATTGAAGTACATAGTATTTCTCTGTGTGCCTTAAAAATGGTGCATTTATATAGCGCCTTTTTATCCAATCTGCATTACATTGACCCATTCACACACATTCACAGACCAACGGCAGAGGAAAACAACGTGCAAGGTCTGAACCTGCTAGGAGCCGTTAGGGCAGTGGTTCTTTAAGTTTTTCACATCAAGGCCCCCCAAATTGACACTTATTTATAGCCCGCTGAACCCATTTGAGATGATATGCCAGTGACCCCCATAAGAGAAGATTCTCAACCATTTTAATTTCAAGGACCCCCAGTTTGACATGCATTAGCCTACGGACATCCATTTAATGGCATTTCTATCTCTGAGACCGCAATTTATATTGTAAAATCAATGTTAATTTAACTCTGAGAGTGTCCCCGGACCCCACTTTGAGAATGAATGAGTTAGGGGGTTCTATATCTTGCTCAGGGATACGTCGAGACGGGCTGGGGATCGAATCGGGAACCTTACGAATTCCAAGCAGCTGTTCTACCTCCCACTTACAGTCCCTTAAAGGAAACGACAAAACCTGTCCCTGGTCCTGTTGCCATGAAGACAATGGATAAGACATATGGGATGCTGCAACATTCCTTTGACATGAAGCATCTTTTGCAGTTCAATCAATGGCCCGGTAGGATGTAGCGCCTGGAAGGAACACGTTATTCTAACCAGTTCCTTTCCCCACCATCAGACGCCCCGGCTGGCCAGGGGGAGGCATGTTTTTTGTGAGGGTACCTACAGCGGCTGTGGGCCCACCTTGTCTACAGATGTTTAACCACTTAAACCCTATATACTTTGTTGACTAGTACCAAATATCCTCTCTCTTGTTTCCACCTAATGCCTATTATGACTGGCCCAGAATAGGGACACTATAGGGTTCATGTGGTTAAGAGTGGAGAGGAGAAGAAACTTCAGGTTGCCCCTGATGGAGCTCTATGAGACAGGGGTGATGCAGACTGTCACACTGAGCTCTGGTCAAAATCTTAAGGTGGCCTAGTTGGATCCGTTTGTTCACACTCCAAATACTTCCCCGAAGACAGCCTCGTAAAGCAGCCTGAGTAGCTGCTCTAGCTATAGCTGTCAGGGCCTGGACTTCTCTAAACATTCATTGGACCTGTGCTTCGAGGAAGTTTGCCTATTGGCTGTTCTGAAGCCAATCTACCCAGACTCTATATCTTTTATGACCCAGGGATTTACTGGTTTAAAGTGACACTGTGCAGAGTCACATTGCTGCGCTGAGGGTCCCATTAGGCCAGCGAGTGCAAATTATGTGCTAGCCAGCACTGGTGGTCGATTTATGCTGGAAGGAATAAAGTGCATGAGCAAAAAAAAAAAAAAGAGAGAAGAAAAAAAAGGAAGTTGAGAGAATCAGGAGTTTGTATTTAAACTGTATCCAGCAGCAAAGATTAATAGGATGAGCCGAAAAATTATAACGGAGTGGTCCCTGCATCAACAGTACCTAAAGACAGATTTCATGTTGTCTTATGATAACACTGAACATGATATTGTTTGAGTTGATCATAAGCCCCTGAAAGGGGTCCCATTATAGGGAGAACAATGACTTCATAACATTCCACTGGTCTCTGTGGTAATGTTCTGGAACCAAAGCCAGTGCCTTCACCCACGGCTCAAAGTACCACAGGCCGCACATTACCTGGCAACCACAGAACTAAACCCTCGCAATTTTGGCACACACTCCTCTGGTCAGAGAATGAGCATGCAATCACGGTCTCCAGCAGCCCACTAAGAGACCTTCTTGACTCCCATCAAAGGATCAATCAGCTAAAGTCAAGGTTCAAGAGCATGATGTGTCATTCTCAATACCTTCTCCTCAGTCGGAACTCTAGATCAAGGTCAGGTACATGATTGATCTTGTCTGCGTACATATTCTGGCCATGAGTAATAGTGGTGATACAACAGGAGATAGGCCTTTCTTTCCTTGAGAAGTAGCAATAACAGCATGGCTAGGGTAGCTCCTTTTTAGGTGCAGAGGTGAATTTGAGTCATCAACATAGCGGATTCAAAGTTCAATAATAATGTTAGCAAATATCAACTATTGCAGTGCTTCCCAAACAATTTAGCTCGAGACCCAAAAGAGAAATTAGACGTTTGCCCGGCCAGGACCCATAGTGAAAATAGCCGATCTACAATCTCACAACGCGCTGCGTTGTCAGCTTGTAGATAATCTACCGGTATTTTCACTACTTAATTATTATTATTTTTCATTTATGGATTTTCTTAGATTTGTTTGTTTTAAAATGTGTCTTTTTTATCATAAAAAAAAAACGCACCTTTATAAATATATATATGGTAAACCTACGGTATATCTTTTTTAAATGTAGGAAAAGAACAGTGACCCATAACAACTGGTCTGTGACCCACAAACGGATTAGGGAAAAAGTCAAGTATTGTGGCACAACTATTGGGTTCTTAACTTCTTTCCATCGTATACAGTAAGTGACTAATTCAAGGTTACCCAAAAGTTGCAGGGCACCTTTGGGGGCAGAGGGTTAAGTCCCATCCCATCCAGCTAGACATACTGTGGTGGTCAGGGAACACACACAGCTATTGTAAGCTGCCATGCGTTGTAGGGTAAATATTTAGTTTTGTAGAAGAACGGGTAATAAATTAGAAAGCTTTTACCCAATCTCTAAGAGCCTACTGTTACAAGCAAGCTAGTGGTTAAGAGGGGACGGGGGGAGTCCACAACAATAGAACATAATTCAAACCACAGATGCTCTAACAATGAGGGGCCGGTGAGGTGGCACGGTTCCTGTGTGTATCTGGATAAACCTCTGCTTAATCAAGCTGTTCCAACTCACCAACTATGGCTTGATTATTACTGTCACTACTTTTAGACCCAATAAAGAGCCATTCAACCGTGTCAGTATGAATGTGCGAGTAGGGGAGGGGTCGCGGGGAAGAAGAATGGCTTGGAGCTGAAGGGTAATGAAGAGATTTAAAGAAAGAAATCACACTCTTATTTTCTGCCTTGAATAGACAGCCTGTGGTTACACTACTTCCCAGGTAACCCGGCTGCCATGTAAATGTAAATGAGAAAATTTGACTCAAAATCTGAACTAGTGATTTTGTGTAGTCTAACACCTCCTCAATAGGCTGAATTGTTTGTGAAGCAGGTCCTTTTTACCAGGTCCATACAATGGAAAAGCCCTCCTCTCTTTAAACTCTCCATCTAACGATGTGTCACAGAGGTCAGTCTCGTCTGTGAGTGCAGGGATTGACACTAAAGCTTGCCCACCTGCCCCCGGCAGCCGGCAGGTAAATAAAACTTTCAGGCAGGTTAAGTTTGCTTTCAGGTTGCCCGACCGGACAAGTGCTCATTTGAGAGGGGACGTAACCGTCTATAAATACAACACCAGATATCAGTCTAAACACCTGAACGTGGCCAGAGCGCTCCGTCTTCTGGTCTGTGGAATGTAAAATAATAGCTCCGTTTATCTATAATGTGCTGTTTTTACTGTTGCTACTTGCTACACTTAAAAATGTAAAATAACTAGTGTGAAACCATAGACATACCGGTATTCAATCATAGCTATGTAGATATTTGGATTTGGAAGTATTGAGGTACAGTATGACATTTTTTAATTGCACAGACCCAGAAAGTGAAGAAATGTGTGTTAAATTGAGCGTTAATTAAAATCTTACCTATCATTTTATAATGGACGATTTAATTTTCGGGCAAGTTGGCATGACCTTTGGGCAAGTAGAACATGACCTGTATTTGCCCGACGGGCAAGTGCCTCTGAGACCTTAGTGTCAACCCCTGGAGTGCTCTGAACAAAATGAGCAATCGGCTATCCCACCCTGCTCTCACACTGATCCCTCCCCAGGAAGCAATATTCAGTCATGTCCTGCTCCAACAGAGATGTATCATTGTGTAAGTTCTCTCAAGCATAATCGTCCTCAAGCATGCGCCGAAAAATTGCATGTAACTGTGAAAAGGGATTTTACTGCATGGGTAGGTAGATGTCAGTGGAGAGAAGTCTATTCTTTCTTGGGCTACCAAAACAACTTCATAAGAAACTCTTATCAAAATGAGAGCACTCACCACCTCCCAGCGCAAGTCATTTTTTAATCCACTGTGAGGCTTTGTCACATATATCCAGCATAAACAGTCCAACGAATGAAAGGAATGCCTCCCAAAAGCCAAGATCTACAATTAATTTCAACACTGGGAATAAGAGAGATGGAATGCACTTTGATCATCTAATTACATAATTACTAATAGTGGAAAAAGTACAGAGTACATACTAGTGAAGAGGCCTCCCAGCAACCTCCATCTATCCCTCCTCAATCATAACACGTCAACTAATACAGTTACATCACCAGTTATTTTTCTCTGGGCTTACAATCGCATGAGAGCCAACCTGCATGAGAGCTCTGCTATAGCCTGCAGAGCAAGCTGTCTCACAGGACCTAGGTAAAGTCATATCAAGACTAGGCCAAGTAGGCTTTTAAACTACTTCAACTGGACTACGTCTTTTCATGCATTTTCAAACGAGCAGGGCACCAATAAACAACAATCACTTTCCATGAAAAGCATCATTCAGAAACTATTAGCTTATAGTGTGATGCTGTATTACAGCGAATGTGCTATTTTACAATAATGTATAGGTTACTACAGTACGATCTGTGTCAGAGAAAGAACAGGCAAATGTAATTTCCTTCCAACTTCCAGCTGTCATAAGACACGTGCATGCTCCTACAGTATGTCCATTACATGTACAGTAGTACAGTCTGCAGTAGTATGCATACTCCGCCTCTCTCCTTAAACACCATCAGTTCCACCATTATTGGTGATACAAATGTACATTTCACATGACAATTTGAAATGGCTACAGTACGGTACATGTAAACCATTCTAGTCCATTATCTACATCAGTGGTTCTCAATCCATTTAATACATTTTTCTGAGACCGCAACTTACAGTATAGGGGTGGGCAATATAATCGCTATGGCAATACATCGCGATAGTTTATTTGCCAATACTGTATCAATACTTCAGGACTTTGAGGAAAATAAAATATGTTCCCATGCATAGGAACCAATGGTAGAAGTCCAGTCCTGACACTCCGCTGCCTCTAGATGTCGCTTTACTATAGTAGCTACTTCCCTTTCCCACGGTTCAGTGAGTGAGGTCTCTCGAGAAAATGGCCGCAAACGACGAAAACAACAACATTAGACCAGCGCCTTCAGCTTTTAAAGCTGATATATCGCAATAGTATCGCAATAGTATTGTATCGCAAAGATTCCCAATATATCGTGATACTATTGCATCGTGAACCAAGTATCGTGATATGTATTGCATCGCGAGATTCTTGCCAATATCCACCCCTATTACAGTATACTGTGAAATCCTCATTGCAAATGAAACCAAAAAGGCATTTAGCAGACGCTCTTAATCCGGAGAGACTTGCTGTAAGCAAGGAAAACACAAGGTAATACATCAAATGCATAGAAACAGAAATAGTAATCTAGTAATCTAGGATAATAGGTAAACCAAGAACCCATCATCAGTCTAGAAAAAATCTTAGGCACCACATAGGCATTGCCACATAGGCATTGATGCCTGACGGCGTCGCCGGTTCAATTCACGATCCGGACGAGACAACCTTTGCCGCATGTCACTCCCCATCTCTCCCTCCATTTCCTGCCAGTCTACTATCCTACCCAATAAAGGCATAAAAAGCCCCAAATAAATATTAAAAAATAAAAATAAAAAATATTTTCAGCTTTTTATCGTTGTTTTCTGAATGAATGCCCTACTTTGTCACAAAAGTGAAGTCACAAAAAAATTGGAACACAAGTTATGTTTTCCATTTCCTGAAAAGTAACGATTTTGTACATACGACGACATCATAGTCTCTATCCCTTGCATTCATAACGCCAGAGACAGGACGATAGACAGAGGGACACAACACAAGAAAACGGGATTGTTCAGATTGAAGCTATTTGCCAAACACAAGCACAACATTCCCTGCTATGGTTTTATTTACAGCCGGGTCCTGTTCAGTGTTGCTGACCTTTTGCACTCTGACCCTGTGACCTGATGACCCCCGGCTGCATGACCACAATGATCCAGAACAGCCAGACTTTATTACCCAACTAACATCCTAAACTTCCTATGTGCGTTCAAATATAAATATGTGTTTCTCAAACTTTCACCAGTTAGGGTCCATTTGGTTCCAATTGTACACTGTCAGAGTTACAGACTTGTATGGGTCAATTTCCACTTTGAGAACCACTGATTTATATGAACCATAAGGGTGTTGACAGATGCCCGGGCAATAATTTGTTTATCACACATTCAGAACCTTTATCACAAAGACAATGAGTAGTGACAGACAATGAGTTTGATCATCTGCGGCGATCATGCAGAAAAAGGTGGCTCGTCACGCATGTGGCGGCACATTTGTTTACAGTGCTGCAGTGCAGACCCCTTTTATTCACATATATACACTATATTGTATGAATGTCTAATGTAATGTGTAATACTGTATGTAAGAGAGAGAGAGAGAGAGAGAGAGAGAGAGAGAGAGGTTTCTATACCATATCTTGATGCCATCATGGCTGAAGATACAACAGCTGGGGATAGATTGTATTCCATCAGAGCATGGTACGATTACAGACATTTGCTGTGTTGTTGCTGTATTCATGTCCCATATACAAAAGGTCCTAAAGTATCAGTACGAGACCCCCAAGTATAGTCCATCTTGTTAACCCATTTAGGCCTAGAATTATTGAATGCTTTAACCAGCGGTGCCGCGCTGTGAGCTTGTATATCTGCTATTTTAGAAAAAGTTGTGAAAATGTGTGCAAATCTTTGAATATATGTATTTTCAAAGCGAACGTTTGTAACTCAAATTTTGCTTCTGGAACTAAATATTTTGTATTGGGGGTCCGTGGCCAAATACATATCATTTTGGGGGTCCTTCACATGAAAAGGTTTGAGAACCACTGAGATAGTATTCTCTCAAGAACAGACTAACTTAACTCCATTTAAGTGAAAAGGACCTTTTCTTTGACGATGGCTAGCCAGATTGCTGACATAGAAACATAGGTTTTTCAAAAAGTCTTAGAAGGATTCAAAAGACACTTGAAAAGACACACGCAGATCTACAAGCTTGCAGCAGATCTACAAGCTTGCTGTGAGCTTGTATATCTGCTATTCTTCAATAGTTAAAGCATAAAATAATGATACACAATATAGTGTACCCGTTCTTTAAGCATCATAAATCAATAAAATAGATTTTAATTTGTCCAAATTACATTTTTGGATTTTATTGTTGTTTAAAAAAAAATTAACTGCTATTTAGTTTTCATTCATCATTTAATTGTTGATCCCGATCCTGATCATCGTGGTGTTTAGTTCCCCCCTTTGTTTTACATTTCAATTTTCCCCACTTACCTATTGCACCCTCACCCATTGCACAGTGCACCCCTGCCTGCCATGGAAGGTGGTCTCCTCTTTTGGAGATCACTTTCTCTGTGGCTTTTTCTTGGCAACCTTTCCTTGCCTGGTTGAGGGCAAGGAAGGTCATTTTATTTCCATAATTTAGAAATTTTCGATCCTCTTCATGGTCGTATTTCGCCCTTAATGTCAAGCACTTTGTAACTTTGTGTCAATAAGTGCTCTATAAATAACGTTTATTATTATTAATAACATTTTCAGATTTAGTGTGTCTCAAACATTTTGCCCATAAACTTTATGAGGCTAATTTATTTGACTCGTAAACTTTATTAGTGTCAACTTAGATGCATCTCTTACATTTCTAGGTTTGTAACTATACCCTTCATGACTCCTGTCACATAGAGAAATACAGTATGTGCCTGTCATTGTTTGTACTGTATATGATGTGAGGGAACTATGTGCAATGTGGGCTAGAGACAGAGGAGACACCGAGAACAGTAGATCAAGCTGACAGGCGTGTCTGAAGCTTCCATGAAATCCTGATTCTCTCCCCTACATCTGCTGAACACATTACGCACAGGCTGGACCAGGAAGAGGGAGGAATTAAAACACAAAATGAAGTTGTAGTTGTACAAAATTAAGATCTCCAATCTAGCACTGGTCCAGTGAGCGAGTTGGTCCAGGTTCACAGGGGTGTCGCACCAAATTCTGGGCCCTGGGTACAAGGATTCACTGCAGGCCCCCCATGAGCTTTAACTATTTTGTGCTTTAACTATTGAAAAATAGCAGATATACAAGCTCACAGCACGGCACCGAGTGCCGTTCTGCGATCTTGTAGATCTGCTATTTCTTTTAAGTTTTTTTTTTTTTTTTAAACTATGTTTCAATGTCAGTGGTGCTCAAAATATTTAGTTCCAGGGTGCCTCGGTGCCACGCTGTGAGCTTGTAGATCTGCTATTTTTCAATAGCTAAAGTATAAAATAATTAAGGCCCCTCCACCTTGGGCCCTAGTAATTCAGTCCCATTTTGAGAGTATACATTTAAATTACTCATACTCATGCTTCATGCCTGTGTATGTCGTTATCTATAACACACATAGATCAAAAAATAAGAAATACAAAAGACGCATTGCTTCAAACATCGAGAGTTGAGTTGATTCATCCATCCATGATTCATAATAAGAAAGAACAGTGGGACCAGGGGTGGACTGAGCATCTGGCAGTGCCCGGTGGGGCGACTATACAAGTGGGCCTGTGGAAAAAAAATAAGATGTTTTTTGCCATTCTAAGATAATTACAGTAATTTTTGGGCTGGGCGGCCACTAGTGGAGAAAGCCAATCCTTCAGTAGCACAGGCCCATAGAGCAGAAGCATCACACGATTGGCCCAGTGACTTGTCTATCATCTGAATACCAGCCTTGTTGTCCAATCACAGGCTACAGTGGCCCAGGCTACAGTGGCCCAGGAGTCCACCCAAACATAAAACAGATGATACGAGCCCACAACGCGCCGCTGCCTCAACGCGTTGTGGGCTTGTAGATCTTTTATGTTGGGTTCGTACTGGTTGTGGTGCCAGTCTGGGCCAAGATGCCAGGGCCGAATTTATGTCCCAGTCCGGCCCTCAAAGTCATTGGATTGGGGCAAGCAAGGTTTTTGGACTAGTCACTGACTCAAAGTATACGTTGGTCCGCCAGGATGTTTATGTTCAAACACGGCAGAAAAATGTTGCCCCTGACCCCTCAATTTCAACTTCCAGTCTTGGGGATGTCAAAAGGACGAACCCGATGTCTCCAAGCCACCTTACTTAACATCACTCATCACTTCACTTACCGAACTCTTGAAGCTTTCAATGGCTTTCTTAACACAGAAGATAAGCAGACAAGAGTATGGGGGAGGATACAGAGATGAAAACAGACAAAGAAAGAAGAGATTATGCGATAGAGAGATACGATGAGTGGGGGAAAAGATAGGCGTGCTGATCAAGAGACCAGGTTAGGCTCATGGCAAAGAGGATGAAAGAGACACAGCACCCGACGCCCCGTAACCACTGACAGGCTTGGAGTTCATACACAGAGACATATGATATCATACATGCATGCACACATGCAGAGACACATGAACAACCGCTCGTGCGCACAAAAACACCAGCGCCAGACGGTGAGCGTGTCCTAAGTCTGTCTGTGACCCAATGCCTGCTTTAGCTTGGGCGACCTTAAGGTCGTGGGGTCATTTGCAGAGCGTAAACACACAGACATTGCTGTCCAAGCAGGGATTCCACTATGGCTGCTCAAAGACACACACTCAACTATGTTTGGAAATGCCTGACATCTTGACACAAATGACAGCATGAGAAATATGACTTGAGCCCTAGCTGGTGTAAAGTAACTGAGTACATTTACTTGAGTGCTGTACTTACTGTAAGTACAATCTTGAGGTATTTGTACTTTGCTCGAGTATTTCCAATTTCCAATGCTTTTATTTCTACTCCACTACATCTTGGATCCAAATATTGTACCTTTACTCCTAAGCCTAATTTTATACCAAGGCTATTTGAAAATAGCCAATCTACAAGCTCACAAGTGTAGTGAGCTTGTAGATCTGCTATTTTCAAACAATGTCATACTTTTACTCAAGAACCTTTTGAATTCTGGATTTTTACCAACACAGCATTTATTTTCTATATTGCAGTATTGATACTTTTACTTAAGTAATACACGTGAGTACTTTTTCCACCACTGGACTTGAGTAAGGATTGGCAGGGGTCAAATAAAACTCAGTTTGATGAATGGATGTAACTCAGTCCAAGGCAAAATGTATCACATCTGGCTGAGGAAAAGGCTATCAGGAAAGTTCATGTGAATGTACGGTATATATTATCTACACAGTTTTACAGGCTATTGCATTGTGACTTTGCACTTGAGCATGGATGTATGCGTGTGCAACCATGTTCACACATGCACGTGCAAGGACGTGCTGGGCATTGGGAAAAGCGGGACAACTCCCGAACGGCCGGTTCATTCCCGGACGGTCCAGGCCGGCCATTGGGAAAAAATTTAAAATAAAATGTACCTTGTATCTCCAAGTTTCAAATTTGTAAGTTTTTTTCGCAAAGCCCTGCTTCATCATTCAAGGCCGTCGCACAGAAGTAGTGAAAACAGCAGATCTACAAGCACACAACGCTTGTAGATCGGCTGTTTTCACTAGTTTAAATCATTTTTAAAATGAAAAATACAAAACAAACGGTGTTGGACATACAAGGTTTCCACCCGACAACGACGAAATACAACTCATGTAATTGGCCCACTGGCTTGTCACTTTGTCACAAATCTTTGAGTAGCAGCAGCGCGCGCTATAGAGAGAGATCTCTCTCTATAGCACGCAATGAGGGCCGCTACAACTCTTTTTCCCAGGCTGAATCAGGGGCCCAGCATGTCCCTGTGCACGTGTGTGACAGCCACGCACTGAGTGACAAATCGTTCCACCTGCTGCCTCACATAGAACGTCTCTATTCTGTTTACAGAAGACTGCAGGCGTCTGTCAGGACACTAAAGACAACATAACCTTTCACGTAGCGCACAAAACCTGGAATGCAATTCAAGGGCTCTTTCCAAAACATGGCACTGTAGGCTTACGGAGGGGCTTGAGGCTACCAGATTGATTCATTATTTTATTAGACAAAAAATGGAGAACAGAGCTGAGCCAGCCTTGGGCACAGCCTTGGGCATAGGGGTCCTGCAAAGAGGTGTCAAAAAGGGAAGCCACTGCAGAGGGGCCTAATTATAATTGGAAAGTAGAGAAAATGTAATAAAATAAAAACAATTTGATAAATTTAGTTTAGTTTAACCACTGTCTACGTATTCTGGGCATGTAATTAGTGACAACAATTGTCAAACATCCTACATTTTCAAACATGCACAAGAAGTACATAGTACCCGCACACCATCAGCTTGCCAAAAAATAAAAAATAAATTAAAAAACAAAATATATATATATATTTTTTTGGCGAGTTGAAGATGGTGTGCGGGTCCTATGTACTTCTTTTGCATGTTTGAAATTATGTTGACCCCCGCCTACGCACCCATCGCTAAGCTTTGATTAGGTGTGCATAAGACTCTGTTGCCTAAACATCCTAAATTAAAATGGCTATTTGGGGGTCCTTGGCATGGAAAGGTTTGGCAACACCTGCTATACTGTCTGTAGGTCATTATCTGTCAGGAAGAAGTCCTGTTGTTTCCCAGTTCAGCGATCAAAACAATCAGAAAAATAGAATACATACAGTAGATACGACTAATAAGGTGGGAGTCAGGGCGTGCCGCGTGTCAACTTGTAATTTATGAATAACCACCGGGGATTCTGCATATTGTGATATGCATTTGCACAAGAATAAAATAGGTTCAGATTTTGCAACTCTTCACGTCCTGATTTAGTACAGCGAGTTCAGTGTGCTGAAATACTAGGGGAAATGAGCATTGGATGCATGAGGAAACTTTGATTATTTGGGTGAACCATTCTCCAAACAAAATGTTTTTTAGATGACTCATATAACATAACATTACAGCATACAGAAACACAAAATCACACGCACACACGCACACGCAGTCACGCGCACACATGCACAGTACTGTAGCTGTATGTATGCATCTCTACGTCGTCCTCAGACGAGACCTCCACTGGCGTCTCTCGGCATCTCGGTTCTCCATACATCTGGCCAGCTCGTTTGTGCTTTCTGCACCAGCGTTTTTCTTTAGCAGGAGGTAGGTGTGGGACGTACTGATCCAACGCCTGTGAGCTGGTTCCCACAGTACAAGACTTCTGTCAGCGAGTATGTATGTATGCATGTATGCATGTACGTATGTACGTATGTACGTATGTATGTATGTATGTATGTACAGTAAACATCATGCCATTTTGCCGATTTGTACCCTAAATTCCATTGTTTTGATGTGAGGAGATATACATATACACTGTATCATCGTGTGGGAAAATGACAAAGACTACCATCAATAAAGTGCACAACAACTGTCAAAGAAGAATCCTGAATATTCACTGGCCAGAAAAGATTACCAATGATGAACTGTGAACAAGGACTCAAGAGCAAGAGGTGAAATTGGATGAAGAAGAAAATCTGTTTCAAACACCACAATCATTGTGTCAGTATAGGTGCACATTCCGTACTGGGATTTAGGTTAAAAATCGTCAGTATTTCCCATATAGAAGAGCATGAAAGTTACACTGTTGTTCTTGTAAAGTACTTTTGTTGTTAAAGATAAAGTATTTATAAAGATCACTATAGTATTTCCATTTGGTCAAATGAGGTGTAGACCAACACCAAAACTATACATGCACACACGCAGCATCTGTATAGTGTGACTTCACCACTGAACACAACAATATGATTTGTGCAACGTCATCCGCAATTTTAACGACTATGTCTTGTGTTAACAACAGTTACTCTTTTGGAGTGTCTCCCACCTTCGTGACAAAACTGTAAGAACGATCAAAATTCAGTTCCTGCTGGCTTTCATTCAGTTTCAAGGTTGTCCAAAAAATAAAAAAAATAAAAGAAAGAACACTTGGCAGGGTTTGGAACGTTACGTGTTTAGAGGAGGTGGTTGTTTTCAGGATGCTACATGAATGTGAATCTTGGCAAACGTCACTTTTCTCAATTCAATGTAATGAGGTGACAAAACATTCATGCAAACACATAAACAAACGAAAACATCAGGGGGCAATCCAAGTACCACTCCACCCTTTCCTATTATTCCCTGCAACCCTGTTTTCCCTTCAATCAGCACAACACTTTTCCTGTGCGAATGTTTAAGAGGCAGAGGGGTGAACGTGATAAAAGACAAGAGCCATACAGCCTCAGCCATGCGTGTGTGTGTGCTTTACGAGGCAGCAGAGCCGTTCACACATCAACCGATGTTGTAAGGCCTTGTTGAGGCCCCCTTCTCTCTCTCAGACTCAGATGCTATCTGTATGCAGGGGTTATAGGCAGGGGCGTCACAAGGGGGGGGGGGGGACTGAGTTACTAGGGCCCAAGGTGGAGGGGCCTTAATTATTTCATACTTGAGCTATTGAAAAATTGCAGATCTACAAGCTCACAGCGCGTGGCACCGAGTGCCGCGCTGCGAGCTATTTTTGTATTATTATTATTTTTGTATTAGGTCGTGAAAATATGTGCAAATCTTTGAAAATATGTATTTTTTAAGCGAACATTTGTTACTAAAATTTGGTTTTTGTGGGTCCTTCATATGAAAATGTTCGAGCACCACTGACATAGAAACATAGGTTTTTCTTTGAAATATTCAAAGAATTGCACAAATGTTCACGATCTTTCAAAAATAGCAGATCTACAAGCTCGCAGCCCGGCACTCGGTGCCGCACTGTGAGCTTGTATATCTGCTATTTTTCAATAGTTAAAGCACAAAATAATGCGTAATAATGCGTTCCGAGTCTAAATGGATTAAACCCCCTCCCCTATGAAGACCATTCATGGGGGGCCCGCAGTGAATCCTTGTACCCAGGTCCCAGAGTTTGGTGCGACACCCCTATATCTGTATGCCGGGGCTATAGGCCTGGTGGGGTGCTAGTGGCTGGGACAACTCCACTGATGGAGGGATAAGGAAAGAAAGAAAACGTTGAGTTTGTAGGGTCAGTTGGATCGTGGAGACGCTAGACTGTGTGACCTGTTGGTTGACGGTTGACTGACTGCCTGGAGTTCTGTTATCACCAGGTGAAAACGTGCTAGCGGAAGACAATCATTCTGTTCTGTCAGTCAAAGGCAACATAGAGACAAAAAAGATATCTGAAGCATTGATACTATGAGCAAATGAGAGACCCATACACATTTACTTTAATAAGTGCAGCCAAAAGAGAGATGTGCATAAATAAGTGAGATCCAGCCTTCAATAAACATATCATTAGTGTCTCCTTACTGTGTACCAAATTCACCTCAACTGAATTATATGATATCTATGCTCATGTTATGAATATCATCATATGCTTGTGTTAAGGTAAATCAACCACCTAAGTAAGCCTAAAGCCATGTTCAGACTGGCAGCCCGAATACAATTGTTGGCCAATCAGATTGGTTTTCATGAAGATTGAACAACAACATTTCTGCTAATCAGACTTGAACCACATTTCCAAGTAGTTTTATAACTGATTTCTAAAGATGTGTCTCAGTCTGGACACTAAAGCCTGATGACTTATACTTCATCCAACAATGATCATCACCCGTGGAAAATAGCCAATCTACAAGCTTACAATCTGATGAATGGTGTCACATTGCAATCATTGTGAGTTTGTAGATCAGCCATTTTTGGCGAGTTACACGTCATACTTAGCATTAGTCACTCCTATGTTGTTACAACAGCAACCAATGCTGATAGGGCTACAATGTCTACATACACAAATCCTATCTGATCACATGCAAATAACAGTGTGAACAGTCAGTCCAAGATTTAACAAAAGAAACCTTTCTTTTTTGCCTGCAGTCTGTAAAAAAAAGTGGGCTGGGTGGGCCTTACATAGATAGGATACATAAAATATACTTGACTCAAGGACAAAACAAAGTGATAGCAGCTCTTCAAATGTCATCAAGTGACTGACATTATCTCACTTTAACTCCACAAGATGCCATTTCATCAGTCAAGTAAGAAATCTCACAGTACAGTATGTTCACACATAGAAGCACTAGAGGTCACTAATGTCTGCTCAAAATTCAACTAACACTGCAGGTGGAAAACAAAGGTTAGCCACTGTATTTTAAGGTATGGTATGTGCATTCTTTGGCAGGACATGGAACACTTGCAGTGTAAGGCAGGCGGCAGGCAGCAGTGAGACAAGCGCTGCACTGTGGATGAACCTAATGTGTCACAATGTGTAAATTGCCTCAACATGTTCCCCACAGTCCCTGTGGTGTCTCTCCTCTATATCCCTGAATTGGCATACAGGTCATGTCCAGCAGCCTTTGCTGGAGTCCTGCCATTTCCCTTCTGGAACTACAAGTTTAACTAGAGATACTGTTCCTACGAAACAGTGTGGGCTCGCTTGTAAAAAATCTTTTTTTAAAACAATTGTCCCTCCAATTGTCCCATCGACATATTAGGAATATGTGGCAAAAATATACGGCAGAACTCATTATATATTTCCCCCCAAAGGTGACATGTTAATTGTCATGTGAAGCTCAACCAATACCCCAGCTAACACCACTCCCAGATTTTCCACACCTCAATTACACCTCATTGGCTAAGGGCCCTGCCTTTATACTGTCTGCGACGGAACTCAAATACAATCATGCCACCTCATTGGCTAGTGGCTCTGCCTTTCTACTGTCTGCGGCGGAAAATGCCAACTGTCTGCGGCGGAAACATGCGGCGGAACTCACTCTATCCACGAGTTTCCAACGCCCCATAGTGCATTGCGCAGACGCTGTACCGAGCTTCCGGCGCCGCAGCCGAGTGTGATTTACAAGCTCACAACAAGTTGCATCTGTGACGCGACGTGAGCTTGTATGTCTGCTGTTAAACCGGAAGTGTGTCCAAACAGGTCCAAATAATCTCCAGTAAACTCCCGCGGAAACAGGTGAAATAATGAGGATAACATAGTGTTCTCGCCTTCGGCCACAATTATCCTTGTTATACCAATTTGTCTTTTTTGTGGCAAAAAGGGTTATTTTTAGAAAAAGAAATACACTTGGTGTACTGCTGAGGCACACTGGAGTGCTGTGAGACAAATATACACCAGTAAGACTCCCTAATCGGGAGATAAGCGACCGTTGGTCGCTTATCTCCATAAATAGGCCAAAAAGTAGTTTGTGCAAAATCGTCCTGATGGTGGCGCTAGATGGGACAGATGCGTTGTGATTACATGACTGTAGAGATACTGTGTACTGGTGTGCATGATTTCAGGGCAAAATCTGTAGGAGCAGGGTGACTGTAGAGATACTGTGTAGTGGTTTGTGTGATTTTAGGGCAAATTCTGTAGGAGCAGTGTCCAAAAATGTGTTTTTTAAAAATCAGCCAGATGGTGGCGCTAGATGGGACAGATGCATTTTGATGACATGACTGTGTAGTTATGAACAAGAGCTAATGTATACAATTGAAAGTGAAAGAGATGACCTTTTTAACATTCCAGCATTTACAAAAGCAGTTTCTGTTAGCTAAAGGGTGGGCATCTGTATTTATGGTTGCTAATATGTGGCTATTGTTCTGAGGTTTCAGCAATGATCACCTGACACTCCAGAGTTTCAGCGTGTATAGTTACACTTGTATTAGGCAGGCCTACTTTCAGCAATTTAACTCAAGACAATGAACTCAGTTAAGTTTGTTTTATTGAATGGAGACATGTACAAAAATGGCATGTAAAAAAAAAAAGGAGACTCAATTCTTAATAATGCAACATAGATTTGTTTCTGAGAGTGTGTGTGTGTGTGTGTGTGTGTGTGTGTGTGTGTGTGTGTGTGTGTGTGTGTGACACAGAGAGAGCAGCCCCGTTGGGGTGGTCATTTGGTCATTTTTGCACATTTGGTAATTTTTTACACCTGGGGGTCCCCCAGGGACCTGGGGGTCCCCGAAACTCCGGGGGTCCTTGGAGGTTGTAGTTTGGCAGGCAAGGAGTGTGTGTGCAAAATCTGGCATGGATCGGGGCAACGGTTGCAGAGATATGAGCAGGGCAAAAGTGTGACGTGTGACGTGTGACAGAGGGCGTGACGGAGGGACAGCCGGTGGAGGTTTGGATAGTGTGCAAGTAACTGCGACCTACGGTCGCAATTATTATTGCAATATATACAATATACAAAAAGCCTTTTCTTTTTCTTCTTTTTTTTACTATATCAGTAACAGCAGATCTACACGCGTGATACATTGTGAGCTTGCAGATCAGCTATATATTCGTTATTTTGGAAAGTTTATTACAGTATGACATAGTTTTTTTTTTAAACTGAGAAAAAATGATCAGTCCTCAACGGAGATCAAAGTGATAGGTTAAAAAGTACCTGAATCAAAATGGGACAAAAACACAGAAGGATCGTTCATTACGTGTTATAGAGCTATTTCGCACGGATATAAATGCATATGTTGTGTACACTGAGACATTGACTCGTCCTTTGGTGTGCCTTTGGCGCAAGTTAGAAAACCACTGATCTGATCTACAGAACCGAGAATTAATAGTCTGCAGTAGAGCCATAAAACATTATGGCTAGGGTGGATGCTCGATGGGTTTTCTGCAGTGAAAAGGGCCATCTACGCTGTCCTCTGGGTCCCCTTGCATAATATAAAGCTATACAAGCATCAGGGACATGCTGGCCTGGGCCCCTGATTCAGTCCGGGAAAAAGAGTTGGAGAGGCCCTCATTGTGCGCTATAGAGAGAGAGATCTCTCTATAGCGTTGCTGCTACTCAAAGATTTGCCATTTCAGATCATGACACGTGACAAGCCAGTGGGCCAATTACATGAGTTATATTTCGTGTTGTCAGGTGGAAACCTTGTATGTCCAAAACCGTTTGTTTTGTATTTATCATTTTAAAAATGATTTAAATTAGTGAAAACAGCCGATCTACAGGCACACAAATCGCGAGGCGTTGTGTGCTTGTAGATCTGCTGTTTTCACTACTTTTGTGCGACGGCCTTGTATGATGAAGCAGGGCTTTGCTTTGCGAAAAAAATAAATCTAAATGGAACGAAGGCCGACATTTTATTTTTAATTTTTTCCTAATGGCTGGCCAAGACCGGCCGGGAATGAGCCGGCCGTTCGGGAGTTGTCCCGCTTTTCCCAATGGCCAGCACGTCCCTGACAAGCAAGTCCAGCTGCAGTCTTGACCCCGGGCCAGCATGAAGGGAATCCCTGGCATTTCAGCCTCATGCACTGTAAAAATCCTGAGCGTTAAAATGTGCGTGGTTTAAGGGTCAGACTCAAATGAACAATCATCATGTTGCGGTGTGGGAAACATCTAAAGTGTGTGTGCTACTGTATGTGTGAACATGACAGTGCGTGTCAACATGTCCCGACTACTGCATGATAAAAGCAAAGATCTAAGCGGCGTGTGGACTCATTTCAGATGCTGCTATTAGCAGTATGTCCATGCTTATTAAGACTGCATTTCAGCATTGCAACCAGTACAACATGAATCCTGGCTGCTATCATGGGGACACTAAAAATGTCCGTCAACACGTTATGTTATTTCCATGTGGTCACTAGGCAAATTATCCTCTATTACGGAGAGAGACTTGTTAGATATCAAATAACTTCTTAACACTTTCAATCTGACATCCCCATTTTGGGCAAGGTGAACATATTCTTTATTACTATCATTAATTTTTTCCCCCCACAAATGAGGGACAGCCAGTTCCAAAAGCAGCACAGGCCCATAACAGATCTACAAGCTCACAACATGTGTAGATTGGTGTAGATCATATGACTAAGTACGGTATATACTGTAAATCATTAAGTGGTTAAAAAAACTGTGATTGCTGATTAGGAATTGTTCTGTTAGAAATGGCTGAAACTACCCCCCTCCCTCCTCGTATTTAATCTTGGCAAAGAATATTCCCATTGGGAGTGCACCCAGGGCATTCTGACTACACTTTCTGAGGAATGAATAGGCTATGTGGCTGGGAGACATAATTCATCTCAGGTTTTCAAACAGGTGTTCATACTTTCAGCAAGGAATTAGTTGAAGTGGCTGCGCTCTTAAAACATATTCGGGCCCCAATGGATCAAATATGAATAATGTTAGCAAACATTGTAATGTATACCATCTGACAAGAGCCATCTACTTCTAATTCAATTCTGAACTGACAGCAAATGGTTGTTGGCGGCTTCAATCCAATGAAAGCATAAATGCTTTCCATTAACTTACCATGCCATAAAGACATCCTATCCCTACCGAAACAGAAATCTGCCCTCGATTTGTAGGGACAATCACCATTACACTGCTGCTGTATTGTCAGGACTCTTCATAAGGGTCATTCCTTATCCACTTCCTCTAATGGAAAAAGAACTGCGACAATGAAAACATTCAAAGAACAGAGCAGCAGTTAATGTCCACAAACTTACACAAGGAGTCATCAGCATTTAATTAAGCTGCTGTACAGTCAAGCAAAACCTCTTCATATTGCATTCAAAGCAACACTCAATGAATAAGTTAGGATTGAGAGAGAACTAGAAAGGTGCGATTCTGGGGAATTGTGTTTGCCTATTTATACACATCATGTGCAAGTTTCATGTGAAGCTTGACTAATCCTCAAGCTTGCACCACTGCTCCATTGAACTCAATGGGCTTTTGGGGTTTACTCTATAATGTGTTACACTATAAAGTTGGAAGAGAACAATAGTGTGTTGCCCTATGGGCAACCACAAGGAGAAAACAAAAACGATAAACTTTATTAGAACAAAATATCACAATCTATCTAATCTAATCTATACAATATCCAAATCTATTATGTCCGTCCGTCCGTCCGTCCGTCCGTCCGTCCGTCCGTCCGTCCGTCTGTCTTTGTATGTGTCTGTGCTTATGTCATCCAATGGGAAAACCAAACCCTTGAAATAACACAGAGTGACGTCATCAACTGGGTGATGACGTCACCATCACCATCAACAGCCAATGAGGGACCAGCGTTCTTGGTTACGTCACCATCAACAAGTGCTGCCTGATATAAATTACAAGGCACTGCTGGCGCATAGGTAGGCCATACAAATCTATGTATGTCTGTGTGTGTCTGTGTGTATGCCCGTAGTAACAGGTAAGGACTATAAATATACACAGACAGATAGGCCACCGAACGCAGTACTTGCGCACTCTGCTGTCGCAAGTAATAAATAAAAACTCTATTGTACTATATGTCTTTGGGTTTAGACAGCTTGGTTCAAAAGGACTTTGGCTGGGCCACAGGGTAGTTGTCCAGACACCTAGGCTGGTAATCCAGCCCTTGCAGCATTGCAGGTTCGAATCCCGATCCTGACGACCTTTGCTGCGTGTCACCCACCCATCTCTCTCCCCGTTTCCTGTCAGCCTACTGTACACCTATCAATAAAGGCAGCAAAAGACCAAATAATCTATCTATAAATGCGAGAAGTCTCTGTGTGTCTGTAATCCGCGTATCTCGAGAACCGTTCGTCCCACCGGCTTCAGATTCGGCACGCGCGTTCCCCGCCGCGGCACGGAGTGCAGTGCCGGGTCTCGACCCGACCCGACGCGCGGTTTTCCCGAACCGGCGCGAAACGTTCGGAATCTCCTTATGCGGGGTTGATTGTTGACATCAGGCTGTTCCGGAGGAAATCGGCGAAAGCTCTGACTCATTGTGACATCACTTCATAAAAGGCTCTGACATCACGTACGCCACATGAGTCAACAAAAAATCTCTGTGAGTGTGTATGTATGTATGTAATCCGCGTATCTCGAGAACCGTTCGTCCCACGGGCACGCGCGTTCTCCATATATGGGCATAAAATGAATGCCCCCATATATGGGCATAAAATGGATTGCAGACAGACAGATACAGATATCTCCATATATGGACATAAATGGACAGAGGCAAACAGATGGTCAAAGATCTCCATATATGGGCATAAAATGGACGCAGACAGACAGATACAGATATCTCCATATATGGGCATAAATGGACACAGGCAAACAGATGTTCAAAACGGGTCCTATGACAACAGGTATAATGAGGTTTGCATTAAAGGGGGCAAACAGATGTTCAAAACGGGTCCTATGACAACAGGTATAATGAGGTTTGCATTAAAGGGGGAACCGCCACTGTGTCTGCAGACAGATACTCCATATATGGGCATAAAATGGATGCAGATAGACAGATATCTCCATATCTGGGCATAAAATGGACCCAGAACTATAACTGCAGTGATCTCCATATATGGACATAAAATGGACGCCGACAGACAGACAGACAGATACAGATATCTCCATATATGGGCATAAATGGACACAGGCAGACAGATGGTCAAAACGGGTCCTAAAGGGCGGGGCATTCATTCCCTATTTACATTGTTCCGAGTTGGCCAGGTCGCCGACTAGACGCTGGGCCGCCCGAAGGGCGGATACATACACAATCACAGAGATTTTTTGTTGACTCATGTGGCGTACGTGATGTCAGAGCCTTTTATGAAGTGCAGTGCCGGGTCTCGACCCGACCCGACGCGCGGTTTTCCCGAACCGGCGCGAAACGTTCGGAATCTCCTTATGCGGGCTGATTGTTGACATCAGGCTGTTCCGGAGGAAATCGGCGCAAGCGCTGACTCATTGTGACATCACTTCATAAAAGGCTCTGACATCACGTACGCCACATGAGTCAACAAAAAATCTCTGTGAGTGTGTATGTATGTATGTAATCCGCGTATCTCGAGAACCGTTCGTCCCACGGGCACGCGCGTTCTCCATATATGGGCATAAAATGAATGCCCCCATATATGGGCATAAAATGGATTGCAGACAGACAGATACAGATATCTCCATATATGGACATAAATGGACTAAGACAGACATATACAGATATCTCTATATATGGGCATAAATGGACACAGGCAAACAGATGTTCAAAGATCTCCATATATGGGCATAAAATGGACGCAGACAGACATATACAAATATCTCCATATATGGGCATAAATGGACACAGGCAAACAGATGTTCAAAACGGGTCCTATGACAACAGGTATAATGAGGTTTGCATTAAAGGGGGAACCGGCACTGTGTCTGCAACACAGTTGGAGGCACAGACAGATATATATGGGCATAAAATGGACGCAGATAGACAGATATCTCCATATATGGGCATAAAATGGACCCAGAACTATAACTGCAGTGATCTCCATATATGGACATAAAATGGACGCCGACAGACAGACAGACAGATACAGATATCTCCATATATGGGCATAAATGGACACAGGCAGACAGATGGTCAAAACGGGTCCTATGAAAACAGGTATAATGGGGTTTGCATTAAAGGGCGGGGCATTCATTCCCTATTTACATTGTTCCGAGTTGGCCAGGTCGCGGGCGGCCCAGCTTCTAGTATCTTAAAAAACGAAGAAAAAAAACAGCTTGGTTCAAAAGGACTTTTGGGGTTTACTCTATAAGGGGGTTCCACACGGTACGCGGTTGCCGTCGGGGCTGCCGCTAGGATCAGCAGTGGCCGCACCGCGGTGAGACACAAACACACTCGCTCAGTGAGTAAACACCGCGTGGTATTTTACAAAGATGAACACAATCCATCTCTCACCGCCTGCGTACGTATGCACAAACGAGCACGCTCGCGGTGGATTTCACGGGACCGCGCCCGCTCGCCTCGCCACCCTAAAACTTCGCCGCGCGGCCCGAAAAAGCCACCCGCCTCTCATTGAAAATGAATTACTAGCAGGCGGTGACCGTGTACCGTGTGGAACCCCCTTTAAAGTGTTACTCTATAAAGTTGGAAGAGAACAATAGTGTGTTGCCCTGGGTGAAGGTCAACCAAAAAGACAGTAAGTAGGCTACCACTAGTCACCCAGTAGTTCCATTTTCCCTGAATTGGACCATTGTTGACCACTATAACGACCCTACCATACCTCGTCGTGATGTATGGGCTTGTAGATCTGCTATGTTTGCTATCTGTGGAAAGTTTTTAAAGTAAGGAGGAAAAGTGAGGTGCAAAGGAAGGAGGGAGTGGACACGTGAGAAATGCTCCCTTCAGAAATAGCATACTGCATTTTTTTGTAAGCTATGGAACTAAAATCTTAAACCTCTATAAGGCCCCAGTATATAGCGCTTAGCGGTCCCTAAACTGTGATCTCTATTCTAACTGCCAAAATGCTATAGGGCATGCACTGACTGTTCTTGATACCATAGGATGTCCATTTTCACTAAACAGTCCCCTCAAGCAGTGCTTCCCAACCTTTTCTGGATCAGGGCAGGGCCCTCTTGAAATCTTGAAAGAGTTCTTGGCCCACCCATGTGACAACTAGTGTTAAGTGGTCAGATGGGTGGGCCGCGTCCATTTTCAGTTTATTGAGCGGTGCTAACCGCTCCTACACCTTGTCTGTTTGTCACTCAGTACAGCTCACTTCACACAAGGTGTGATTTTTTTTAATGATCAATCAAGAGATTGTGTTCCGGCTTGGATTAATGGAATTAACATTGTTTCACTGTTTTTCATCTTTAAAACGTTTGATTTTTTATTAATATTAATGCTACATTTTCATGAAAACATAGTGTTTTGCCAATTATTTGGCGGCCCACTTGCAATACCCTCGTGGCCCACAAGTGGGCTGGGCCACGGTATGAGAATCACTGCCCTGGGGCGCCCGCTGGACTAGTGGTCCAGGCGCATACCACATACTAGGCTATAATGCCTGCTGGCGTCACCGCTTCGATTCCCGATCCGGACGACCTTTGCCACATGTCATTCCCCATCTCTCTCCCCATGTCCTGTCAGTCTACTCTACTGTCCTATCAAATAAAGGCATAAAAAGCCCCCCCCCCCAAAAAAAACAACAACAAATCTTTAAAAAGAGAATCACTGCCCTAAATATCAGAATGTATTACAAACAATAGACCAAGTGCATACATATGGAAGCATTTGCTACTACTACTACTACCCCCACTCCCTCCATGTAAATCATCCAAAAATCTAAATTCCCTCTTGCTAATAATGGAGAAAAAAAGGAAGCGGGGGAGCAGCAGACACTGGCTGTACATTGCACTCCAAGCTGACATCTTTATACACAGTACTTATCTCTTTGCAATGGAAGAAACCCCCTTCTCCAGCTCACATTGGGTCCACTCAGTGCACTGAGATCACTAGATGTGGGCTCAAGGATACATACAGCCTCTTTCAACAGTAAAGCACACCAAGCAATCCCTTAATTCCCCCCCCTCCTCCATCCATGTGCCTCGGGGTGCTGAAATGACCTGCTCTGCCGCTGTGGACCCTCCGCATATTATGCATGCAGCTGCTCTGGCTGTGAATGACTCCCTATGCACTCCTCTCTCTCTCTCTCGTTCTCCTGTGAGCTGGCCAGGGGCAACACCCAGTGCTAACGTGCCAGGGGAGGATTTCCAGAGCCTCAATAAGAGAGCTAAATAAACCAACCCCCACATCTGGGAGAGCAGTGAGACTGGTAAACAGTGGGACGGGGCCTGCCCACGGAGCCAGGCCCTTGTTTTCACTTAATGATGATAGCGCTGGGTTTCTGCACTGCTGCCTGTCACACTCACTTAAACTCATCACGGCACTCTCTCTGAGTCACACATGTGCACGCAGTCAGCCGCATGGATACAAACACAAATGTGTGCATGCGCGCGCACACACACAGACGCACACACACAGACGCACACACACACGCACACGCGCGCGCACACACACACGCACGCACGCACGCACGCACGCACGCACGCACGCACGCACGCACGCACGCACGCACGCACGCACGCACGCACGCACGCACGCACACACACACACACACACACACACACACACACACACACACACACACACACACACACACACACACACACACACACACACACACACACACACACACACACACACACACACACAATTGGTTACAGCTTCTGTATACATATACACTACAGCTTTTCAGGAAAGCCTTCAACTCAGGCTTGGCTAACAGAAAACTTAATTTGATGTCTTGCCTACCCTAAAGTGACATTTCATCCTTTATCGTTTTATCGTAAACATATTACACTTTAGATTTGGGCCACATGTAGTGGGAAACTGTGCCATCTGTCAACATAGGTATGTGAGGACAAGACAGGCTTCCCAGAGGCATATAGTCTGGTCTAGGGGACGCCCTGCTGGCGACAGAGGAGATGAGAGAGCTAACAAAATTCAATAAGAATGAAATCATCATGCTGTCTTGAAAATGCCAAGTTCCAATTGCTTTTCAAGTCGGATAGCTTTGTTCAGATATTAGAATAGCTATACCGGTATATAGACATGGCGCCTCCATCATGAAATATGCCGTCAATACGTCTGATTCCAGGCAATGAACAAAATGCATCTACAGTATTATCACCAGTATATTAGTTTGTTCTACCTGTAGAAACCCAGAGATTGCAGCATCAGTGACTTAATAATTGCTGAAGAAACAAATCCTAGAGCACCTAAACACTTACCCGTCATTGGAGCAGGGTCAGCAACTCAGCAGTTATTTTTGGGTTTCAGCAGCCATCAATGAGTGTGTCAAAGTGCCCCTGAAAAGGTACAGTAAAGGTTAAAAATAATAAAACATTATTGAGTCAAAGTAAAAATAACAAAAACTGTAAAGGGCACGGAGGCCCAGGGTTTTTGCTGTCACGGCAAGGAGGTTCTGGGTTAAAACCCCACTGGCACTGAGAGGCCTTTCTGTTTCTCCCATACCAATAGATGTAGAGTACATGTTAGGGGCATACTGTAATCCCTCTACCTTGGCCTTGTAGGTGGTCCCATGGTGGCCGTTAGAGGTGGTCCCATGGGTGCCGGAGCCTGGCTGATCTTTTGAAGAAGGATTTACAAAATGATTTGCCTCCTCAGATAAAGGCTAATCACTTAACCATTGAGCCACTTGACCATTAACAATTCTAAATTATTTAAAAAATACCTGATCTGCAAGCCCATAAAAAATAAACAAAAGTTGAAATGGTTCAAATGTGTTGTTTTTTTTGCCTTTAATGACATGGCCAACATTGGGATGCTGGGGTGCATGTGGTTCAGTTTGTAAATACATCAAAGATGCGACATTCCTAATGGATAAAGCCTTGGCCTGGAAGAGAGGTCATCAGCTATTGTCCTCTCCCCTATGCCAGAGACAACAGGGGGCTCTCTCTGCCTTGTGTGTTCGGGGTCATGCTCAAGCCTGTGTGTTCTTGGGGATTGCAGGCACTGAGAGGTCTCTGGGACTATGGTATGCTTCCTGCCCAGGGTCCTCAGCAGTATGTCTCACGACTCTCACCAGAGTGTTCGTCTGTGCGGTGCGTCCCCATAGGCAGAGAGCGCGAGAAACCAGAAAACGACCGGACCCATCAGTGACCGCTTCCCACTCCCAGTCCCAACTGCCGTCTGTACATCAGTGAAAAGCAGCCACTGACTGTTCCGGCCATTCCCCGACCACCCACTCTCTCTGCCCACGGGCCGAGGCCCAGACCGACACCACAGAGGAGCGCGCGAGCGAATCCACGCCATTAGTCTGTGTCACTGTCCTTGTTGTTAAATAGTGTGTGAAATTCAAAGGGTTTAAATGAGGATCAGTTATCACTGATGTAGAGATTCTACAACCAAACCAAAAACTTGCAAGCAGATTCTTATTTTTTCACAACCATATAAGGAATTATGAGGAATGTGAAGACAATGAGAGGGATCATAGTCTCTACACACTGAGGAAAACGTCCACATGTTTGTGGCTGCTGGGGGGAAAAAACCTTCAATAAAAACAAGAAGAATTCATTCTAAAGTGAGTGCTGGCGTCCTTGTTCTACGTTCATTGTTTGCCCGAGCCGTGCACCCTAGACGAATATATTTTTAAACTACTTTTTTGACGAGTGCTGCTCTTTTCTCTTCCTGAGGATCACAGTCTAACACAAAATTCGCTAACCTTGGAGATCTATGATCACAGTTAAAATTTCAGTCTGCATCTTGCCTTGGATTTTGGTCTTCCTCCAGAGAAACCTTGCCATAAGGGCATCAGGCTATGGTTACAACAACCCAAAACGTCCAAGTCACAACAGAATAACCTTCAGTCGTTTACCTCACTAGAACAACCCTGTAGAGAATTAGTCATAATAAATAACATCTTCAAAGAGGGACTGCCCAGGGAGGGGAGGCCTTCTCCACTGCCATGTCAGAGGATCACACTAGTGTGCTGCAGGAGCTTCAGACATGACATACCTCTATCTGACAGCATGGCTCAAGGCGGGGGAGCCTCATATGTGCAGGAGATGACCAAATGACATCAGTATGTGTTGATATGGCCCAAAGGCTTGCATTTCATCAATATGAGTAAAGTTTAAAAGCAGAAAGATACCTGATGTACAAGGTCACTCACAACGCATCATAATACGAAGCGTTGTGACCAAGTAGATCTGTTTTTTTGTTCTTCTTTTCTTAGGCCGTAGATCAGTCAGGCCACATCTAGATTTTCAGGCAACAAAACAGCTCTGCAAGTGGTCTCCATATACGGACATACGTTTGTAACTATCACGTGATGTCACAAAGGTTTTGCACCCATTAACACTGCGTTTGCGGCATCCACCGTAGTACAAAGGTGTCACAAAGGGCTTAAATTGTTCATGATCAGTACAGGCCATTGCCTAAATCGTTCTGAGAGAGGAATAGAGACAAATAAAGGACTTTGCCTGTCTGGTTGTTTATGGACAACAGCTGCACACTCCGAGGTTAAAGCTTGAATGGTTTGTAAATTACTAAATTGCTTCCATGCTGTGAGCAACAGCATCAAAACAAACATTGTCATCCGCCGCAATGACTTTTTAATTGGCTCGAGGAACTGCTACCATTGCTAAGCACATCTGATTTCTCTTCCTCTACATCCTGGAGAGCAAATGACCAATGACTACAGAAACAGGCGATATTCATACCAAGGGTAAACACTGCATCAGTGGACCTTGATAGCAAACGGTCACAAGTACAAGTTTGTTCAAAACAGGCCACTCCTGCAAACTTTAGAGGCCACTCCTGCAAACTTTAGAAGCCAACCTTCGCCAATAAGGATGTACTATGAAAAATCTGTCTTGATCACATGACTATGGAGATCATGTGTACCGATTTGTGTGATGTTTGGACAAAATCTGTAGGAGTAATATAAATCTAGGATTGTGGAGTTGCCGTTTTTACACTTTCCCATTCAAGTTAATGGGGTTACTCTATAACGGTCACCGGGAATGCTGCTTCCTCATTGGCTAGAAGTTTATCTAGAAAGAAAGAAAGTCGCACTAGTACTATAGTTTGTTTCCCTGTAAGGAAACCACACTAAAAAATGTGCTTGCAAAAATCGGCCTCCTGGTGGCCCTATAACAGGTGCAGAGGTTTTTACTTGCAGATATATAGACATACTGTGCAGTGTGCACACCCCATAACTTAAACTACACATAATTCGGAGCACATATGTTCGGACGGAGATGGAATAAATATATATATATATATATATATCTCAAGAGTTTAATATATAAAAGACAATCTAAGAAGAAAAACGACACTAGAACACATATACAACCGGCATTGCACACAGAGCAGCACAAATGCACACAACCGCTTTACCAGAGTGGAATTTACAATTCAGGTCAATATCAAATAGCATTAACACAGCAGGAGGTAAAGGGGGCATGCTCATTTTTTAGCAGGAAGTAGAAAGGTCCATTGTTACAATAGAAGTGGGGAGAAGAGGTGGGGGTGTGGGGGGGATTTAGTGCCTTGAAAAAAGGTCCACCACAGTAAACTCCATCGTGTTCATTTAACTCAGAGGGTGTAAAATGGGACCAAGTAGACCTGTAAGAGTACACTCTCTTTAAGAGCGTAGGCAGCGGTAGGCGAACGAGGCGACCGCCTACCAACTGAGAAATGATCTGGCAAAAAAAAAAAAAAAAATCTCCCCCCCCCCCCCCCCCCCCCCCAAAAAAAAAAAAAAAAAAGTCTCTTATTTCCATTGTGTAAAGGCCTGACTGGGCAGTAGGCCTACAGTGTGGAGAGGACCATAGGCCTATAGAATGTCGCTCAACCAGTTCCATTCATTGACTAGTAGGCGGCCTGGCCATTGAGAAAGTGTTACCCTTTTAGAGATATGTAAATTTGGGCTGCCGGGCTATTTAACTCAAGTCGCAACAACAGAGACAATAACACACTGAACAAAATCCATTCTGCTTTCCTCCTACCTGTAGGATATCCTCTGTTCCAAATGAATAAAGTCCTTAATGTAGTAGGTAAACAGCTTCCAAACACAATACGTGATCATTGTGTTGTTTAAATCCAGCACTGCTGGATTAAGAATTGACATCTTGTTGTCTCTCCAGCTGTAGCATATTAAAACTCATTAAGCAAGCCTCTTCCATAAATGTAAGGCCCATTCCCACTGGGCCAGATAACAGATAAAAAAATATATCTATAATATCTACCACAGATAAAAGTACCTGTGGCAAATATCTGTGCATGGTAGATATATTTTTTATCTGTATCTACCATCCACTTTGAATGGAAAAATATCTAAAGAAAGAGTTTTTTTTATCTGTTATCTGGCCCAGTGGGAATGGGCCTTAAATAAAAAATAAAATGTATTTCATTAAAGGAGTAGTTCACTCTCAAAATTATCGATATTTTCAAGCTCAAGCCCCGCCGCATGTTGTTGTGAGCCATGTATTTTAAGGGACACAAGTTTACTTTGAACTAATTTAGCTAGTGTTGTAATCACAAGTTGAAATAGGCCTATGTCACTATTTGGGAGCAATGTTCGCCTTGTTTGTAATGCTCCATACTGTGCTTTTTGAAAATAACTAGCCCTTACACTGAATATACTGGAATAGTGTTTTAATTATAACCGTGGGGGGGGGGGGGGGGGGGGGGGCTGGCATCTCGCCTACCAAAATTTAATTCCTGGCTACGCCCCTGCCCTCTTAAAGGATCAGATTCTGTTTAACCCAGCTGAAAAAGCTGTCTACTAGTCAGTGAGATGGAGAAGAGCGCCAGTGTGTGTGTGTGTGTGTGTGTGTGTAAGAGAGAGTGTGTGTGTGTGTGTGTGTGTGTGTGTGTGTGTGTGTGTGTGTGTGTGTGTGACCCCAGAGTGGGACAGTGGACCGCACACCATGGCACACTACAGGTCATAAGGCCCAGTATGTCAGTGACCATACAGGCTAATGCAATGCACTGTAATCACACTGAATGTAGCGTTGCAATGCTGTTACTAAGGGAGTGCCTGCTCCATTTCAGCCCATTGCTTACCAAAAACAGTGAGGGAATGCCGTCTCTGATGATGGCTTCCATTAAACACTGTGTGTAAACACACACACGCCATCCCCATCTGCTTCTACAGTAGGTGGGTGAGGGTCAATTGATGTAAAAGAGTGTCCCAACGTCAACATTAGACTCAGTTAAGCACAACAGCTGTGTGTTTGTGTGCATGCCTTGGCAGTGGCACACAAGCGCTGAGAGATTTAGGCTTGAATTGAGCCAACCAACCACATGTTCAGAAATTCTGGTTAATGTTCATCATGCATTTATAGTGCAATACGCACCTTGTGAAAGGCTGCAGGGACCTAAGGCCTGGTCCACCCCAGGAAAGTCCCGGAACCGAACACTGTAAAACCATTTCCAGATGGATCTAAACTTGGGAGGCAACTAATCAGAGACAACAAGGTCTGTCTGTGGGGGAAAGGTTTTTCATACATTCAGACAAGATTCTGAACTTTGGTGCCAGTCAACAGTTTTTACTAGCTTCACTGTCTCTCACTTTGTCCACCACTGCCTGTGACAAAACAGTTGCGTGGCAGCATTTCCCAGTAGCTCTGCACGTATCAGATTTAAAATTAGCCAATTTATTGTAGAATCACTACTCTAGCAGCAATTCCCAAATTGTGTGTGTGTGTGTGTGTGTGTGTGTGTGGGGGGGGGGGGGGGTCATGAGGATGTTGTAACATGGCCCCCAAATAATTGCCCGAACACTAAGATTTTAATGTAATGTGTGATATGTTTGTTCAATAGACAACGCCTTTGTGACTTCGGTTCCAACTAAGAACCTTGGTTGGTGTTGTCCTGGACAGCCAGTTCTCATTCAAGGCACACATTGCATCAGTCACCCAATCCTGTAGGTTCACATTCTATACCATAGGATCAGACCCTTCCTTACATAGTAGTCAGCCCAGCTCCTCATCCAGACATCAGTCATATCAATACTCGACTACTGTAATAACTCTCTCCTCACTGCCTCACTGGCATCCAAAATGCCACAGCACGATTGGTCTTCAACCAGATAAAATGTTCACATCTCCCCCTTCTCTGCAACTTCCACTGGCTCCCGGTTGATGCCCGCACAGAATACAAAACATTGATGCTGGCCTTCAAAGCCACCAAAGGTATAGCACCTCCATACCTTCAAAGTCTGACTGAACCCTGGCTACAACCCCACCCATGCACTCAGATCAGCGAACACGGAGATGCTGACAGAACCTTCGCTAAAAATCCCCAGAACCACAATCCACTCGTCCTATACTCTTCGCTCTCCTGGCCCCCAAACTGTGGAATAAACTCCCAATTGCACTTACTGCAGACTCACTCCCTAGCTTCCGCCGTGGTCTGAAGACTCAACTATTCAGACTCCACCTTAGCCCATAGCTCTTACCCTAGCACTTGCCTACCCTCAAAGACCATACATGTAATTTAGATGGCATTTTATAATTTATTTTTATGTTATAAAATGTTATGAAGTTTTTATTGAATAGGTGCTGCTTGGTCTTCCTGTTTTCTTAGATTAGCCTACTATTTCTTTCCATTTGATGTATTGTTGATGTAGGCCTACCATGCTTATTGTAAATCGCTCTGGATTAAGAGTAGGCTGTCTGCTAAATTGTAAATGTTGTCCAGCGTTGCTAATAGTTTTATATGAATGTCTCTGAATGTGCTCAATGGAGACACGCTTAAATGATGGCGCCACCAGTAAACACATGAATTATATTAAAAAGAAGATTTACTATTCTGTCCAGTGTCCATAACGGCACATAACTCGGTAACGGCGCTGAGTCGGCCGTCGCAACGCTCGACGCGGCGACTCGCTCGCTCGGCGGTGTCTCACGTGACGTGGCTCATGGTCGCCTGAGACGGCACGCCTCCGTCATCTCCACCGAAAACAAGCGCACCTTTCCCTTGCAGCCCCCTGCGCCCCCACCTTTGCGCTTAGGTTCGTTGGCAAAAACGCGCACGCCGCTGCCGGTGTGGGTAGGTTGATTGAAAATGTGGGCGGCTGTCCGTAGTCGCCAGCCGGAGCCGGTGTGTCCCGCTTTACAGTTTTGTATCAGAGACAGAGATGGGACCTGCATGGAAATAAGACCACATGGTCTTTCTTCAGTGTTATCCTTTTGGACCAAAGTGCTTTGGCTGTACCCTTGTACTGTTAGGCCTATGCATTTTTTATGTGTCCAATAAATAAATCAAAACATGATAGATGTTAGATGTCTAGACCACATGATATGGGAAAGTCCTGTTCTGGCGAAGCCCGAACTGGCGAAGTGGGGATTTGTCTCCTACCGTAGCGATCTGGCGAATCGATTGTCCACGACACTGCAAGCGGCGCGAAGGCCAGCGGACCTTGGTCCTGCTCTTCGCCCCCGAGCGCCGCAGGCGCGAGTGGCCGCGAAGAGCGGGCCAGGGCCGCGCGGCCGGCGGAGCGCCGCGCGAGTTACGAAGCCGTGGTGAATGCAATCGTTATATTTATGCCCAGGCCGTAAGGCCTGGGCAAGCGCACGATAAACGCCCTGTCCAGAAGACGTTCGCCAGATCGCTACGGTATCGGACATTTCCCCACTTCGCCAGTTCGGGCTTCGCCTAAAAGGTACGTGCCCCATGATATTGACACAATGTGTCCACATATAGGCTATGGGCATTCCCAGATATGGGATTAATTTAATACTGATATATGCCCATATATGATCAGGGATCTCCACATATGGGCATAAAAGGGAAAGACGGAATTAATTTGCAAGCGTGACTCACGTTGTGGTTGGTTGTTTAAGGTGGACAAAATGTGGCCATATTTTCCCAAATATGGATGAGCTCGGCTCGTTCATGATGTCACTGATCACATAACCCCTCAATTAATCCTCCAGTTCTAGGCAACACAGAAGGGGGGAATTTTCCTACACAACAACTCTATATTAATGACACTAATGAAAACAGACGCCTTAAAGGGGGTCTGTTTTCATTAGCGTCATTAATATAGAGTTGTTGTGTAGGAAAGTCCCCCCCTTCTGTGTTTCTTTTAACACAATGGGAAATGATTATCAAGTTGTAATGTCTAATCATGCCTTATATGTCTTATACCATCAATAGGGAGAATTAAACAAGACGAACCTCGGTTCGAAGTGAAGCGGTGGACAGATAAAACCTCCAATAGCACATGAAACCAAGTCATTTGATGAGACGATCAAATTGTACATGTTCCTCTCCATGCTGACTATAGCAAAGTTAATAATTATTTAGTATAAACCATGCTATTACCTATAGGGTTGAATTGTCATGTGAAGCTTCACCAATCCAATGCAATAGGTGAGACCTATGCAATAAGTGAGACCTATTGCATATTTGAAAAAGCCTATTCATTCTGGACTGATATTTTACACGTACGGGACAGGAAAAACCTGTTCATTCTGGCCTGGAGTGACCATATATGGACATAAGGTAACGGACATTGTGTTTTTGAAAAACCCTGTTCATTCTGGACTGAAATGACCATATATGGGCGTGGTACACAGATTCATTGGAGGTAACGGACATTGTGTTTTTGAAAAAACCTGTTCATTCTGGACTGAAATGACCATATATGGGCGTGATACACACAAAGCCATTCATTGGAAGCGGTTTCCACCGCTTCAAAAAGGAGAATTGTTTATATCACAAAGTGAAGGATTATTATTTTAACATTATTGCTGTAATTCACTGTAGTTTTTAAGCTGTCAGTGTTTAATACATAAACGTTATATATTGAATTATGTTATGTGAACAAGCCCTGTGAGCTTGTATAGGCCTATATCTGGTATTTTTGAGAGCTGCTGTTGTAAAACACTGTTCTAAATTCTCAGAGTTTTCTGAAAAATGTATGTAAAATGTAAAATGATGTCACAGCTTCTTTCCTGGTTTTAATGTGTTAAAGCAGCGCTAACTTTCCTCTTCTACCCCAGATTAGAACCCGGTTTCCTGTGCTGACATTTTTACCATTGAGCTAATAGAGCCTCCCTGCTTGCTCCGGGGATACATGTAATCTATTATCTTGACCATCAGGTCAAAGTTCGTGTCAGATCCTGTGTCTAGGTGAGATATATGACCTTTGACACGATCTAAGCATGACACACGATGCTCTCTAAGTATTAAACACAGCCTGAAATGTACTCTTTTGCCTACAAGAGTCTCTTTACAAAACTGGGCAATGTAGTCCAAAACCCCACCTTTTTAGTGCCATGAGAAACCTTGGCAATTTACAATTGAACACATTTTGCTGCTAACATTTTGACACAAAAGGAATTAATCTTGAACAAAACATGCAGCTGTTATGCCGAGTCGGCACTAGAAGGTATTTTTAATGAGAGTTGAGGGAGGTTCAGTCAAATATATGTTCATTAATAGAGGGGGTATGTTGTAAATTACAAGCCAATACAGGCTACATAGAACATCTTGTGTTGGTAATAAGGCATGGGAGGCTTTATGTGAAGTTCATGATCATGGGGGGGATAAGAGAGGAAAGACTGCATTGTTGCCATGCTAGTGTTAAGGCTGACTACCTAGCAAGCACTATAACTACAAATATTTGTTTTTCTAACTCAAAAGTGGGGTCCACACAACAACTATAACGAGGATGGTGGTGAACGGCATATAATATAAGTACTTGCTGCAATGTCGTCCTGTGCCAAAAATAGCCAAACTACAAGCTTGAGTGCAGGTTCAGTCAAATATATGTTCATTAATAGAGGGGGTATGTTGTAAATTACAAGCCAATACAGGCTACATAGAACATCTTGTGTTGGTAATAAGGCATGTTCTGGGAGGCTTTATGTGAAGTTCATGATCATGGGAGGGATAAGAGAGGAAAGACTGCATTGTTGCCATGCTATAGTGTTAAGGCTGACTACCTAGCAAGCACTATAACTACATATATTTGTTTTTCTAACTCAAAAGTGGGGTCCACACAACAACTATAACGATGATGGTGGTGAACGGCATATAATATACTTGCTGCAACGTCGTCCTGTGCCAAAAATAGCCAAACTACAAGCTTCCAAACTATAGGCATTAACCTAGGACAGAAACAACACAGGCCAGGGTGGCATAGAGAGACGTGAGATGGGATCAATCCTATATATTTCAGCTTTAACAGTCTGATGGGCCTTCCAAATAGGGAGCCAGTCTTCCTGAGTATTATCAGCAGTGGGTCTGACTCAGGCCACTATCCAGCACACATCTACCTCCACCCCAGCTCCAGCCTGACATCACCTATGTCAGGGGTCTTCAACGTTTTCAGGCCAGGGACCCCTTAGTCGAGAGAGAGATGAAGCAGGTACCCCCCACAACCCATAAATACCATATAGTTTAGTTTCATCATTTGACATCACAATCATCAGTGTATTTTTGGGTTAATCTAAATTTGTGTTTCCAGATATTTAACCACTTGAACCGTCAATATCTGTCACTCTGTACTTAGTCTAATCTTTTTCCCCTCTATACCAAACCTCTTTGCCAAAAATAGCTGATCTACAAGCTCACAACGCCTCGCGCTGAGCTTGTAGATCTGCTATGTTTGGCTAAAGTTCTCAGAATATGGAGGCTACTGTAGGGTTCAAGTGGTTAATATAAAAAACGAGGAAAAAAAAAAGCTTCTATCACACAAAGATTTGGAGGACCCCCTGTAGTAACTCTGAGGACCCCCTAGGGGTCCCGGACCCCCTGTTGAAGACCCCTGACCTATGTGAAAGGGTCCGGAACTTTTCAGTTAATCAAAAATGTTGGACAGGGGCAGACAGAATACATCTGCAGTGTAGCACACAAAGCCATTTGACACTGATTGCCTTCTGAATGAAGAAAGCTTATATGCAGAAATCTACACTTTCTACACAAAATTGCTTTAGGAGCATGTTACATTGCAGTGTAGCACTCTTGAAGAGAGCGATGATAGAGCCTGCACTTTCTAAAGGAGAAAAACAGATGATCCTGTTAACTCTAGAAATTTAGTTTAGAGAATTTAGTGACACTATCACCTTTTATTTTATGCCACTGCCATCTAGTGGAATGCATCTTGATTACAGCCTTCAAAAAGAGGGCTAGTATAAATCAGACTGATTTATTGTATTTCAGGTCATCTAGTAGGCTGGAGTGGTCTTTGGATGCCCAGCTTCCAAATTGTCTCTTCCTCTGTGATATCCAAGGCCAATAGGTGTAAGACGAGGACAAGGTTAAGGCTTCCATTAAGGTACTTGCCTTCAACGATCCGACAGTGAGCACTGAGCAGGCAAGCCTTTCTAGATCAACACATACTGATGTAATTTGTTTTGTCATTTCTAAGCCAAACAGTGACTTAGAAATAGAAACCCACTTGCACTGGTGTTAGAACAACGCTGTGATGGACGGCAGAATTATGAATCAACTGCCTGTTGTCTTGGTAATAGTAGCTTATAGAAGCATATTCTCAAGCAGTTTTAGCACACAACATGAATGAGTTTTGTTGTGCTGCTCTACATATAGGTAGAGGTAGAGAATGCTGTCGATTGTCGAAGTGTCCCTGAGCAATATTGAACCCCTAATCGCTTACGATGAGCAAGTCGGTACCTTGCATAGTTGCCTCTGCCGTCGGTGTGTGAATGAACATTGCAAAGCACCATTTATACATGATACAAACTAAGAGCCTAGGAAGCTCAGAGGATTCATGAGAGAGGGGCATCATCTTGGAAGGCTGTCTCTTAAGGCTTGGAAGAGAAAATCACTTGTTTCTCTTTTATTTATAATAAAGGGAGGAATGCACAGGAAATTATCTAAACTCAGGTACACTGCAGTCCTAACCTGTTGTGTTTATTCTAAAGGTGGGCCGTTATCGGCGTTATCGTGCTGCGTTATCGCGAGACTCTTGTCGGCGGTAAAAAAAAATATCGTCGTTAATCGCGGATCAAAGTTGGGTCTGGGAGCTGCATGCGCAATGACATCACACACAGGACAGCGCAGGCAGTCTGCTGCCATCTTACCTGACTTAAACATCTCTGAATCAGAGACGTCTTCTGATTGGCTGTCACTGTGTCACAGCACTGTGCTTTACTTGTCTTGTACACTCTTTGGGAACCCGCCCCTCTTTCAGAATGCAGGCTCACAGCTGTGACGTGACAGTGTGTTTGTTTCGGTTTTAGCGACTTAGCGTTTGACACGTAATGAAGCGCGTTTATCTATCTGGATATGAAAAAATGAACTGCAGGCAGCAGCAATCAGGTAAATAAAGATTCAACTTGCACTGTGTGTTGTTTAACTTGTTGTGTTGTGCGTTTCAGCCTCGCTGTTGCGTGCTGGTGTTTGTTGTGTAATCTGATCTCTCTCATCATCCCTTGCTGCGGCTGCCTGTCTGACTCGCTGCAGTCAGCGACTACAGTTGTGATTTTGTTTCTGATTTTGTTTGGTTGGTTTTTTAGGTCCAGTTTGTTTGTTGTTGGTGCTGCCTGCAGCTGCTGCTGCTGGTTCTTAGTTGTTAATTTGAGATTTTGCAAAAACGAGACAGAGTACACTGTCAAAAATATTTTGTTCACCAACATTTTTTTTTCTTTTTTTTTTATTAAATAAATAGGCTACAAATAAAATAAACATGCAGCTGTTAATATGGGCTCATTGGGCTGTTTGCAGACAAATACATTTACTGCACCCAGCATTTAGCTTGTCAGAGTGGTCTTGCAGAGTTCATGTGCAACTTCTTCCAGAGAGATTGATTGACTGATTGATTGATTGATTGATTGTAGTTTCATGACAGTACAGTTCACTGGTACAAGATCAACTCAAAGGAGATCCTAGTAAGCTTTTCGCCTTATTTACACAGGAAACCTTTATGTATCTCATATAACATTGAATGACAGACAGATAGAACTCCATTATCATTTGCAAAAGGGCTCCTGCCCCCATCCTTGCAGGGGGGCCCGCGATTTTCAGGGACGCCACTAATTTTGAATGCCTTCGGCAGACTTAAAATGAGCCATTTTAATCGCGATTAATCGCGATTAACTCCAGGATTGAGTGCGATTAATCGCGATTAAAAAAAATTAATCGTTGCCCACCTCTAGTTTATTCACATATTGGCCTCATTGAGCAACAATGGAAACATGAGAGTTCTCAGCTGTCATACTTTACCTGTTTGTTGCTGGTTGGGAAACATGCTGCTACACAGCCTTCAAGTGGTCTCCCTACATTGGCATGTTATGTCACGGATGTCACGTTTGTGAAATTTTTACCTGCAGCAGAGCAACAAAGTATTACTTTCGGTGCAGTCCGTTTCTGTCTTACTGTACAAAGGCAGGACCTTTAGCCAATGAGGGAGCACCGTTCTTGGTGACGTCACCACCAACAAGTGCGACCTGATATAAATAACAAGGCGCAAGTTTGCACCTTGACAGAGTACCAACTTTCCCAAATACATGCATAAAGTACAGACAGCGCCAAACAGCACCAAAAGTAGTACTTGCGCGCTCTGCTGGTGCACAAGTAGGCCATATATGGCCACGAGTGCACAAGGCGCAAGTAACTACACTCGCTCGAGGTGCCAACTTGCGCCAGCAGAGCGCACAAGTACTGTGTTCGGTGGCGTATCTGTCGCGTATCTGTTTTTACTGTATATCAGGTCGCACTTGTTGATGGTGACATCACCAAGAATGCTGGTCCCTGATTGGCTACAGCAGACAGATACACGACAATTAGCCCATACATGGTCACGAGTGCACAAGAAGCAAGTTGGCACCTCGACAGAGTGCAGTCTAGTTTTGCCTGTTAACATTGCATTCATGGTGACCCACCATCCGCCCACTTCATGATCTGAACACACACAGAGAAATAAAGGGCCGGTTTTGTACCTTAAAAGGTACAAAGGCTTCGTCGCTGGGGGCGTACCCTCGCTGGGTACAGAATTGTACCTTTAACACTGGTACATTATTGTACCTTCTTGTTTGTACCTTATAAGGACCATTTCTGTACCCCGAGTGACAATATTGTACCTTCTTGTTTTTACCTCTAAATAATTTATGTACCCCTATAGTGACAACATTGTACCTTCTTGTTTGTACCTCTAAACCATTTCTGTACCCCCAGTGAAAATCTTGTACCTTCTTGGAAACCTTTTTACAGGTTGTAAAAAGCAACATGTAGATCTTCTTCAAACACAAAATAAAACCCAGTCAGATCTGCAATAAAACATTTATTAAAACTGTAAAAAAAAACATGAGGTCACACCCTCCAACAAGTTATCCATTCACTGTAGTATAGAATGAAAATAAAGAATAATATATTTACATTTCTAAAAGCGCACATAAAAAAGTAATTCCTTCTTTGAACAAATGAGACAACTCACAGAAAGGCAAACAAGTTAAGGAGCAGTTGGATTGATGCCAAAAGTCCAATGCAGAAGGTCTGAAGCAGTAAGTATCCATGAGGAACTGATGGCTGGAATGCAGCAACATGACAATCTGGCAGGGAACAAAGAACAAGTATAAGTAGTGAATGGATTGTTCTAAATCTTAAAATACAAAGAAAAAACATTATTTATTTATTTTTTGCACATATTTATGCTCAAACATAAATCCTAAACAAGTCAGAAGTTAATTCACACAAATGCTAACTTTATCTTTCTGCCTTCAAGCCTAAAGTTACCTTTAAATGAATTCCAGTGTGAAGCAGGCTTGATCCTTGAATAGCAGTTTGTAATGTGCTGCAGCCTTGTGTTACTGTAAGGAATACAAATACAATCAGACCCAATATTAAGTCACTCTTACCTAGTAATTACTTAAAAATACAAACAAATGTTATACAGGCATAAATAGTGTGCACTTTGAAGTTCAAAACAGCACATCCATGAGGAACAGAACAGTATCTATACCAGACAGTCTGGCTCTTAGCAAGCAGAACAATTTTAACTTTACAAATATCCAATAAATACTTCCAATTTTGAGTACATGCAATGTAGAGTGGATAAAGTCACCTGTAAACACAGTTGGGATGTCTGGAAGGCCATCTTAATCCTCCAACTTGACTTGACTGTACTTTGCAGTGCTGAATACTGGTTTTCTGGCATATACCACATGGACTCCAGTGGTGTGAATCTCCAGATATTTTCTCTAGATTTAAGCACATTAACAAATAAACATTAAGAAATATCCCTGAATGGCAATGAGGGACAAGTGTTTTCCCTGCTGCTTGAAATGTTTATTTACCTGACAGGTCTTCAGAGCAGGTCTCGTAGTGCCACCGCCTTTTTGTGCATTTATATCTAGATGTGCTCTGGAGCAGTACATCCAAAACAGGGCTCTGGCATTATCATCCAATGACCCACCTGGGTAGAAGGAAAGATGGTATAAAAGAAGCAAAACAGGATGTCACACAAATAGGGGTGGATACACTGCTTAAAATGGATTAGTTGAATAACTGAGAAAATATTTTGAGAGCATAAAATATACCTTTGGTTTTGAAAGTACATAAACAATCTATGCATATGTAGTGCAGCATTCCATTCAAGTCATCCAAGAATCTCCTGCTTCTCCTCCTGCTTCCTTGCACAAGCCCTGGTAAAGATAATGACAAAATAACAAACACATTAACCAGCCAGTATTGGTTTTGTACCTTCACACCTTTAAAGGAACATTTATGTACCCTGCGTGGCAACATTGTACCTTATTGATCTGTGCAACTCTAAAAGAACATGTCTGTACATGTCTGAGTGGCTACTTTATACTTACCCTCCACTACATTTAACAAGGAAATGCTATACTTTTAAGTTAATTCATTTATGTGAACCACCTTTTTTAGTGTACAACTAATTATTCACTCTTTGGGATAATGTCAAATGTATGCCAAGATGCCCTTACATTTAGTTAGTTATTCATTCCAACCTGCTAACTCTAACCTGATAACATAAGCTGCTAGCAGCTGACCTTTCAAACAGTTAGCACTAAACAGCACTTGAGATTAAAGTTTTGACCAATTTGGAAGAAAATAAAACACAGAGTTTTTCTCACCTTTGCCTTGCAGTCTTCCACACCTTTCAGATTTCACAGGACTTTGAGAAAAAATAGATAATTCAAATGTTCCATGTCAGCCATGTAGCTCTTGGCTCCAGACTCCAGTCCAGCAAGTAGTTAGCTGGCATGTTGAGTCACAGTCAGAATAACTTCTAGTTGTAAGTGCTTCTTACTCCAATGAGTACATTTTATGACTAATCTCAAGGTACAGTAGGCTAAACATGTTTGCTCTCTAAGCAAAAGATAAATCTCTCACTGTCTTTTCCCTCACAAACTACATCTGACTGTTGCATTTCCCCCCATAAACAGTAGCTCCTCCTCCTGGTCAAAAGGGTACAAATATGTACCTTAAGTGGCCAACAATGATTTTGTACCTTTTAAAATGCAATAAAGGTCCACAGTTGTCACCATAAGGGCCATTTAAGTACCTTCTACCAATCACAGGGTACTGTTATGACAAATGGACCTTTTAGGGTACAGAAACGTACCCTTATTTCTCTGTGTGCAGGGTCACAAACATGAGGTGCATGTTACATCACATTTGTGAAATCTTTGCCTTTGTAATATTGCATTTGTGATGTCCCACCACCCCAGTTTTATACCCAAATATGGAGATGATTGATGTCATAGTAATGATGTCATACACGATTGATTGGCCTTCAAGTACTCTGACAACGGGTACTTATAAGAGAAAGTTGAAGTTGTCTAATAGTTGATCCAGGACTATTTGTTGTCAGAGCACAGCGTTACATGATGAGGAGTTGAACAATATCAAGTTCTATATCAATTGAAATTGCTTGTTCAGCTATAGGCAACAGGTTGTTTAAGTCTTATAGCTATGGAATCGTGGGTCCGTGTCTTTGTCCTGTCAGGTCTGTGTGTGTTGTGTACCATCCTATACCCCCAGCTGGGTCGTGTCTCCACATGGGTATCCCGTGCAGAGATTGAGCAGCACCCCGGCAGCAAGTCTCTCTTGGATGATAACCATGTGGGGATTGAGCAGCACTTGGAGATGGGCCACCGCAAGCCTCTCGTTGATGATACCCAGGTGGAGATTACTGACCAGCACTTAGACAAGGGCCGTAAGCTTCTGGCAGCTGGTCAACTCGCTGAAGCACTATCCCACTACCACTCGGCTGTGGAAAGGGACCCTGACAACTACCTAACCTACTACAAGAGGGCTGCAGTGTTCCTGGCCATGGGGAAATTCAAATCCGCCCTGCCTGACCTGACCAGAGCAGTCCGGCTCAAGCCTGACTTCTTGGCTGCCAGGATACAGAGAGGAAATATCCTGTTGAAGCAAGGCAACACCCAAGAGGCCAGGGACGACTTCCAGGCAGTGCTGGATCGGAACCCTGCACACAGTGCACAGGCAGAGGCCAAGGAGCATCTGATGAGAGCCAATGAGCTGGAGGCTCTTCAGGAAAAGGCCCATGCTGCCCATCACCAGGGCCACTACAGCACTACCATCACCATGCTGGAACGAGTCATAGAGCTCTCGCCGTGGGATCCAGAGTCACGGGAGCTCCGTGCCAAATGCTACATCCACCTGCAGGATCCCCAGAAGGCTGTCCTCGACCTTAGAGTGACAACGCGGCTACGCAACGGCAACTGCGCTGCCTTCCTAAAGCTGAGCATGTTACACTACAGCCTCGGACAACACCACGACTCACTGACTCAAATCCGGGAGTGCCTGAAGCTGGATCAGGATGATAAGGAGTGTTTCAGCCACTACAGACAGGTGAAGAAACTCGGCAAGCTGCTGGACCAGGCACAGGACCTCTTCCAGGCAAGAAGGTATCAAGAAGCCATTGGCAAGTATGAGTCTGTGATGAAGACGGAGCCTAACATCCCATACTACACCAACCTGGCCAAGGAGAGGATCTGCTTCTGTCTGGTCAAGCTTAAAATGTCTGACGATGCCATAGATATATGTTCAGACGCCCACCAGAGCGACCCTCACAATGCCAACATCCTTAGGGACCGAGCCGAGGCGTTCATCCTCAACCAGGAGTATGAGAAAGCGGTGGAGGACTACCAGCAGGCCATGGAGTTTGACAGGGACAGTAATGAGATCAGAGAAGGTCTGGAGCGAGCACAGAAACTGCTCAAGATGTCCCACAAGAGAGACTACTACAAAATCCTTGGCGTCAAGAGGAATGCCAACAAGCAGGAAGTAAAAAAAGCATACAGGAAGTTGGCACAGCAGTGGCACCCGGACAACTTCCAGACAGAAGCCGACAAGAAGAAAGCAGAGAAGAAATTCATTGACATCGCCTCAGCTAAAGAGGTCCTGACCAACACAGAGATGCGGCAAAAGTTTGATGCTGGTGAGGACCCACTGGACCCAGAAAGCCAGCAGAACGGTGGCCAAGGTGGGCAGGTGCACTGGCCCTTCCACTTCCATCCCTTTGATTCTGGTAACAACTTCCATTTCAAATTCCACTATAATTAGGAAGGTGGATGTGGACTAAGAGGATAATGGAGGCCAAAGGTCTGTGGATTTTTCATTTACAATTGAAGGTGTGTATGTATGTGTGTCTATCCCTCTGGAGCCTGGACACATATACCCATATATGGGCATGCTTCACATCGATGTGTAATACCGATGTCGTAGTGCTGATGTTAGAGTGACTGACGTCATAGACTGGCCTCAAAATACGTTGTGCCCATTTCTGCAACGCAATAACCTAAGCACTGCTATGTACAGGTGCCATAGAGCTGGCATCATAGACTGACCTCCAAGTTGATAACTGAATACAACAATCACATTAACTTAAACATACCAACACAGGACGTAGCCACAATACAAAAAAAGAGAAAGAAAGAAATATATGTGAAAACAAGCTTTTTTTTTTTTAATCTCTCATCTATTGAGTCCAACTTCTGCGAGGCATGCCAGGTCTTTAGTTTTGACTGTATATAGGTACCCCAGTTTTTTTTCTCCCTTCAATTGGATTCCAAAGTTTGTGAGAGGCCTATTTTACAGAAGATTACGAAAATCATGAAAGCATCATCTGATCGACCCCGAATCATATTGAGTGGCCTCTCAACAACCATCTAGTAGGCCACATAACCACAAATGCAGCGACACTTAAGCCTTACAGCTGATCCAAGGTATAGGTCTGTGTCATTTGGGGGCTTTGTCAGAGTCTGTCTGTCCCTTTTGTGCCCATAAATGAAGGAGTCTGGGAGAAGGTAAAACATCTGCATGCTAGTTTAAAGCTCCCAAAATGTTTATTTAATGGCACAACTTGTGAAAAGTTGAGGTGGATGTTGTAGAAACGCTATTTACCCCATAACATAGCTTTCTCTGGCAGGGACATGCTGGGCCTCTGATTCAGCCCGGGAAAAAGAGTTGGAGAGGCCCTCATTGCGTGCTATTGAGAGATATCTCTCTCTATAGCGCTGCAGCTACTCAAAGGTTTGCCATTTCAGATCATGACAAGTGACAAGCCACTGGGCCAATTACTGTACATGAGTTATATTTCGTTGTCGGGTGGAATCCAAAACCGTTTGTTTTGTATTTATCATTTTAAAAATGATTTAAACTAGTGAAAACAGCCGATCTACAAGCACACAACGCCTCGCACCGCGAGGCGTTGTGTGCTTGTAGATCTGCTGTTTCACTACTTTTGTGCTGGAGATACAAGATTTCTGCCCGACAGTAGCGATTAACTTTTTGGCTGCCCAGCCCCCAAAATGGAACGAAGGCCGACATTTTATTTTAAATTTTTCCTAATGGCCGGCCTGGACCGGCCGTTCGGGAGTTGTCCCGCTCTTCCCAATGGCCAGCACGTCCCTGTTCTCTGGTCTTGATGGCTGCAAACCGTGACTTGCACAGCGCTGGGTAGGCCATTGCCCCACCCCACCCCACCCAACCTGGCTGCGATATATGCTCCATGGAGTTCCCCTTTTTAGTTAAAATGCTTTTTCTTTCTATGTACCTTACATGGAAGACTTTAGAAGCTCTACCTCCTTTGAACATTGTCCTGTTCAGTCATTTTGAAAACTTCAGAAAGATTTACATTTACATTCACAATTACGTTTCCAATTTAAGTAAAAAGAAAACAAAAGAGATCCACTTCTACTGTCTACTGCTTTCATTGTTTCACTGTACATGAACATTTGAACAATACAAATACAAGCTGTCCTCCTTCACAGTTCCATTACTCAGACGATCTCTTTGAAGTCACAACTGTAATGAAACCCCACCCTTCTGACTGGGTGTCTCTCAGTGACTGAAGCATTTAAAGAATAAACTAAAATTACTAGTAAGACCCCCTAAGGGAGAGAAGCGACCTCGCCCTCAAGGGCGAGGTCGCGCACATAGCGTGTGCACATGGGCACGTGCACGCATCTGCCTGCCTGGGTGACGGCAGACTGCTGGGCAAGCGTTATGGCATGGGATCAACTTTGACAACAAAAAAAGGACCGACCTGATTGAGTTGAAGAAAATGTGGTCATATTTTCACAAATATGGAGATGACCAATGTCTTCATAGATGTCTGATGTCATAGACCACGTGAGACTGACACAATATGTCCATATATGGGCATTCCCAGATATGCGCTTAATATTGATGACATCAGAGCTCTCTACAGTATACTGTATATGGTCATAAAAGGGACAAGGACGTGTATTATCCCTTTTGTCATCAAGACATCAGATCACGCCCCAAATATGGAGCATGAGGTGTAACAGACAGACGGACATGAGCTGCAAGTTTTCATACTAAATAGCTACTGAATCATTTAAACCAATAATTCAATATGCTCCTCTGATATAAAGGATTTAGCATCAGGCGTGGATGTTCATCCATGCCTTACCCCTTATCCTTAAACTTATTTTCTTTTACTATTTTGACAAACATTTTTAAATAGTTCAAACAGCCGATCTACAAGCTTATAACATGTCAATGTAGATTGGCTATTTGAATTATTTTAAAATGCTTTTCAAAATAGTAATAAAAGGGCAAAGAAATGCATATAGGCTGCACTGGTTTACATCACTGTGTTAAAGTGATCCCTGACTAATACGACAAATATGTCTTAATACATTATAATTGTCCTCTATAACTACAATGTAAAATTAAAAACACCTTAAATATTGTATTTCTTCTAGAAATAGCTAATCTTTCACTCAGTAGGGGAACTGCCTGTCGGAAGTTGATGATGTCATAAATGTCATGTGTCATTTTTATGGCATGCATGTGCAAAAAAAAAAAAAACACAAACACATTTGAAATATTGATTTGTTGCTCATATTAACCATAGGAAGTATTAAGTTTGTTTTTATTTTCACATGCATGCCATAAATTCCATAGGGATAGATCACACTTGACATTTATGACATCATCAACTTGCGACAGGCATTTCCCCTATCGAGTGAAAGATTAGCTATTTCTAGAATAAATAAAATAATTGACGTGTTTTTAATTTTACGTTGTAGTTATAGAGGACAATTATAATGTATTAAGGCATATTTGACGTATTAGTCAGGGATCACTTTAAACACATACACACTGATACTGTATAATAACAGAATGAGTAACACTTGAGCACTTGGTGAAACCTAACTTCACAACATGCTATACCAGTAAGACTCCCTAATCGGTATCTCCTGTCACACTGCTGACATCAGTATGACATCACACCGTACACAAATGACCCTTATATGAGACCGGCATTATCTACCGACAGATTAGTAACAAGATGTCAAAATCATTGAAGGTTTACCCTACTAACCAACTGTTTACCATAGCAACCATGTTTTTTACCTTAGCAACCAACTGTTTACCCTAGCAACCAACTGTTTACCACAGCAACCATGTTTTTTTTACCCTAGCAACCAACTGTTTACCCTAGCAACCAATTGTTTACCATAGCAACCATGTTTTCTTACCCTAGCAACCAACTGTTTACCCTAGCAACCAACTGTTTACCATAGCAACCATGTTTTTTACAGGGCCTGGGATTGATGACATCAGAAATCTCCATATATGGGCATGAAAGGGATTTTGTTTCTGGAAATATGTCTGTGGGGTGCCACATTTGGAATAAAACACTTACATCACACATCTGGATATCCATACAGCCCATCTAGTTTGCCTGTGTCCATTTATGCCCATATATCTGATGACATTGGGACAATGATCTCCATATATGGGCATAAAACTTATGTTAATTAGTAAAGCCTGGGGATCTCCATATATGGGCATGAGGGGTACCCTAAAAGGGCATCATCTGGGAATAGCAAATATAGTTATCCTAGAAAGTGAAAATCTTACATCAAAGGCCATAACTACCTACCTACCACCATACTGCATTCCTCATTAAACTACCTACCAGTAAGATGCCTAAGGGAGAAAAGCAAAGGGCGAGGTTGCACCATTTCTTGGTCTTCTGGCCAGTGATGTATATCGGACCATTTAACCATATATGGAGACATCTGGTACCCATAGATATTCACAGATATGGGCTTAATATTGATGACATAAGGGATCTCCATATATGGGCGTAAAAGGGATTTGGTTCCCCTGGCATCACAGGGATCTCCATATATGGGCATAAAATGGATTTGGTTACCCTGGCAACACGGGGATCTCCATATCTCCATATATGGGCATAAAAGGGATTTGGTTCCCCTGACATTACAGTGATGTCAGTGGCTGGTTCTACAGAGGGGATCTCCATTTATGGGCATAAAAGGGAATGTATGTATGATGATGTCAGATATCATAGACGTCATAGGACTTTCACATAACGAATAACTGAGTAAGCATGTAAACCCGTAAAATCTATATTTGGGCATGGCTGATTTATGACCTCATCATGATGACACGAGCAAACACAGCTGAATTGTATAAATGATCAGTGCAGAAACCAACAGAAGTATTTGACCAAGACTCATGATCTTCAAGAACCCTGAGAACCTGTATTGTTTGGTATTTTACCATTTTTGGTGTTTGAAATGTTGAACTGGACTTTACATCGTGAAAGTGGATTCAATATATTGAGACTAGGGTAAAAAAACATGGTTGCTATGGTAAACAGTTGGTTGCTAGGGTAAAACCATGGTTGCTAAGGTGGTTGCTAACGTACACTAACAGACCAGCAACAACAGACTGTTGCCACAGCAACGTACACAAAGGTTTGTGTACACATGTGGTGTGATGTCATACTGATGCGGAGATATGAGCAGGGCAAAGGTGTGACGTGTGACGTGTGACCGACCGACCGACCGACCGACCGACGGACGGCCGGTGGAGGTTTTGATACTAAACTGCGACCTTACGGTCGCAATTAGCATGTTGTGAAGCACTCCTCTGACTTCAACTTACATGCTTCAAGGAACGTCTTTGCTTGATGTTTGTGCTGCTGTACCAATATAGGTGGTAGCACCGTAGCACGTGCAGTAGGACTTCATTCTTTTACAGGGCAACACTGTGATCTAGGGCCCTTCCGAAGTGTGAAATGTTGCGCTGGACGGTGCATCTGAAAGGAGGCCCGATGACAATCTATCTCGTTGCTGTGGTAGCGGGACACAAGGTGTTTTCCTTTGGAGGACACTGTAACGTCAATAGAAAGGATCAGATTGAAGTGCACATCTTCAATACAGTGCCTTTGCGCTGGAGGAAGTTGCCCCCAGTGACAGGTGCACTTCCACTTGAGGTTCCGTCCACACGTGATGGCCAGACAGCTGTGCTAATAGAAGACATCATCTATATATGGGGCGGGCTTACCTATCCAGGGGTGTATTGCAACATCATTTATGCATATGATATTGACACGCACAGGTGGTTCAAACCCAAGATTTCTGGGACTGCTCCAGAAGCGATGCACAACCACTCAGCCTGTGTCTTGGGGAAGTTCATGTATATCTTTGGAGGATTCGTTGAGAGATTTCAGAACACTATTGGAATCTACAAGTTGGACACCACCACAATGGTCTGGTCTTTCATTAACACCAGGGACACTCCGGCACCTGCTCCATCATTTCACTCTGCCACCATCATCGGGACAAAGGTGTTCGTATTTGGGGGCCGACTGGGCTCAGACCAGTACAAGATCTATAACAACATCAGTGTGTTTGACACAGACACCAACTGCTGGCTGAGCACGCCTTCAGCAGAGCTTGTTCCAGAAGGACGCAAGGGCCATTCAGCCTTTGCCTACAATGGAGAGCTGTACATATTTGGTGGTGAAAACCTGAACCGGTGCTTCAATGATATGTGGAAATTCAATCCAGAGACCTTCACTTGGAAGAAGGTTGAACTTGGGCCTAAAGGGAAAGGTCCGCGTCCATCGACATCTAGGATGTGCTGTTGCATGGTGGGAGATTGTGTCATCCTCTTTGGAGGATACAGATACACACCTGATGAGTTGTACATGTTAGACCTAAGTCCTAGTATGAAGACATTATGCAAGCTAGCTGTTATCAAGTTTGGTCTGGAGCATTCGGGACTCCCACACAACATCAGGTGGGAACTGGCAGCCATGACTACCACCAGCAAGAGAAAGCACAACAGCCCTCTAAAAAGAACGCACAAAAAACAGCGAACCCACTAAAAGAACTTCCAGGAAATGGAGCCGAAGAAAGGGAAAGACAAGAAGATTGGCTCCCTCATTCAGATGGGAAAGAAAGCAGAGCACAGGAATATGCTCTGTGATACCCAACAGGAACTAAGCAGCATCATACATGAGAATAGAAGACTCTACTACTAACTGAAGTACTTCACTTGCTGTCAATCAGGAATGAATGTAGAAATTAGATGCTTTGTGCAAAGGAACTGACAGTTATGGAATTCTTTTTTTTTAAATGCCTGTAGATTTTCCAATGACCTAAATGTATAGGGCTGAAGTGGTTAATGTACTGTATGTCTTGTAATAATAATCAAAATCTACAAAGTACCTAGTAGGTCTAACTAAGTTTTCAAATAATTGTATTGGAGTAAAAGTACAATATTTGCTTCTGAGATGTAGTGGAGTAGAGTACAGAAAATTGGAAATACTCCAGTAAAGTAAAGAATACCTCAAGATTCTTCTTTACTTGAGTAAATGTATTTAGTTACATTACACCACTAACACACAGCTCAGAACATACTAGAATATGTTATCATAAATTATTGTTTACTACATAAATATGCTTCTCAATTAGTAATTCTCAATTTAGCAACTCATATAGTAACACGTAAAATCACATTTTCATCAAGTAAAATTAACTTACAGGCTATATATTGTAGGTGTGTATATATAGATTGTCCCCCAGATATTCTGTATTTCTTTTTTATTTTCATTAGGATCAGATGTTTCTGAATGCATCAGAAACATCTAGAAATCTAAAAAACAAATTCTTTATGGTTATGGCTTGCGTAAAACATCTCCACTTTTCACATAAATAAAAAAGTTATTTTTATTCCAAAATCTAACATGACACAAAACTCCACATTTCACATTGGGTTAATTCTTTATATGAAAGGTAAATTATAACATTTCTCAATCTCAATTTATTTACCTTGTAATTCTTGTTTCCGATGAAGATTAAATGATTTATTGAAATTATACAGTGTACGGTTTCCACAAGCAAATTCCGCAAGTATTTAAAATAAAATGTCTAAAAAGTATGAAATGTGAAAACATCAATCAATTAGTATAATAGGCAATAGTAAAATGAAACTGATTGATAGACATAGAGATGGTTGGAAATTTCTCTCTATAAAGACAGCTGATGGCTCTGTATCTATTTTCCTGAGATGGCTTATACTTGATTTGTAATTATTTTATACACATTGCGCAGCACTGTGATCTTGTAGATTAGCAATATTCGGTGTGTGACACCGGCATGCAACAATGTACAGGGTTCCCACACATTTTTACCAATTAATTTTTCCAAAACGTTTCCAGAATATTTAACCCAATTTCCAGGACTATATAACAATAATTCAGCTCAATAACAGGTCGCTTACTCCTATGCGCAATGCCCAAAGACAGGTTGTGTATGCCAGTGGTTCTCAACCTTTTCAGGCCGTGACCCCCGAAATAATCATATTTTAACTGGGCACCCTGACGAGCACTAAGAGTTGAGGAATTTTGTATAACACTGTTCTATTGTGAAAATAGCAGATCTACATGCTCACGTTGCGAGGCGTTGTGAGCATGTACATCGGCTATTTTCACAATTTCTGCCTAAAATATTTGACAATTTGGCCCATGTTTAATTTGTAATTTCAGAGGTATTAACAAAATCAATAACCAAAGACAATGCATAGCTATTTTTTCCAGGACCTTCCAGGACCCTTGAAAAATTCCAAAACCTTTCCAGTAGCCTACTGGAAAAATATTTTTCTAATTTCAAAATATTTCCAGGAATTTCATGACCGTGGGAACCCTGAATGTATAAATTTGGCTTTAATCTAATTAGATAGTCCCCTCTGCAGCTACCAAGCTCTCAACTGCAGCCCAGTCCAGTTTGCTGAGGGTTGTACTTGCACTTCCTGACGGGTTCTCCAGCCAATCCATCCATGACGTGCCTGGTCTGCTCACATCATTCTGACCATCAGTTCGCCCAGTCACACCCACACCCTAAGCAGAAAAACAAACACATGAAACGACAACATCTCTAAACTTCTAATGCAGGGATTTTTAAAGTGGGGACATTGAGAAGGTGCCAGTGGGTCCCCAACCAAATGAAAGATAGTTTAATTCCGTTATAACTAGAGTTGTTCTTATACCGATACAGTATCGGAGAAGTTGCTGATACTGCCCAAAATGGTGCTAGCGGTATCGGAGAGTGTTCCAGTCTATGCCAATCTAATTATCACATTTAATTTACAGTGAATAATGTTTAGTTTGTTTTGATTGCTTCAATTGATATTGAACTACTGTGGTTGCACTTTAACAATTGCTGCAATTGTTATTTATTGCTAGACATTTCTATTATGCATTGGTAGTGGATCAGTACTCTGAATCAGCCCAATTACCCAACTGCAGGTATTGGAATAGGTATCGGGAAGGAAAAAATTGGAACAGCTCTAATTATAACTGAATAAATATACTAGAAATTACTACAATTACGTTATGAAGTTAATCATAAAAAAATAAAAAAATAAACACTTGATTGATGCTTTAATTTATAAATCCAGACATACCAGATCCATATCCAACAAGCTACGGATTTCTGGAGGGGGGATCCATGGGCTCACGACATCTCTTTCCTCTTCGAAGTCCATCTCCCTCTGCTCCCTCCTTACTTCATCCCTTACAACAGCATGCCTTCCAGTCGGAGATTTGCTTTGTCTCGTCTTCCCTTGTCCACACGGTTGTCTGTGCATTCCTTCAGATTGGTTGATCATGTTTGACTTGCACTTGCCCTTGACGTTAGTGATCATGCCACGTCGGGTCACCTGAGACAGACAGTCCCTTGGCAGAGAAGTCACTGATCGAAAACAAAAATCACACATAAACTTATGGTCAACATCCTTTGTGGCAGTGGTTCTCAAAGTGCGGTGGGGTGAGTTGTGTTGTCGTTACACTTGTGATGTTTGGGTTAGGGCAGTTTCTATTGAATACGAATCAAGTGGGCCATATCTATTGTATTGTAAGAGTTAACCTGGCTGTGAACTAATCTGTGAACTAAACTGAATCGGCACACCTAAACCTTCACCTCTGACTCGTTATATACTTCATCAGACACATTATGTTTACACATATTTTGTGAAATACGCACAGAGCATACTTTGTATATAGTGTGTATTCGTAGAATTAATTATATAATATAGCATCAAAATCAGTTTAACCACTTTAACCACATATGCATCAGCTATTTGAAAATAGCTGATGTACAAGCTCACAATGTGTCGGAATGTGATTCGTTGTGTGTGAGCTTTCAGAGCTGCCATTTTGAAAAGAATTTGAAACAGTTTGAATATTACTGAAATATTTTTTAACAAAAATAGCAAGTTTGAGAACCACTGCTTTATAGCATTACATTTACTAAAGGTTGAGCTGTAGTGAAGACAGACTGTAGTAGGTGAAATCTCAATAAGCATTTTGTATAACAAGATCAAGCAGTTGAATACCCAAGTGACATACCTGGTCTTTGTAGTCCCAGCCTGCTATGAAGATTATTTCCTTGTCGTTCAGTGTTTTCCCAAGGACAAATGTGGGGGCGAACTTGTTGTGACTGGGACTTTGGTCTCATTCTTTTACCACCAGCAGATACACTTTTAGCCCTTTGACAAAAAGAAAAGCACGTCCATTATGTTCCTCATATACACATTATTTCAGGTTACTTTTATATCACTGTGAACGCTGTATGGCATAAGGCACGTCACACTTTTCCATGTATTACTAATGTGCAACAACATGGCAAAAGCATTACAGCTATTCTTGGAGTTTGTTCAGTTCAGATGTCAGGTGCATTGGTGAGCTTTGATATTTCATTCACAGATAACATGCCACTTGTAAGCAATAAATGCAGCCATCAAAATGCTTCTGCTATATTTTTGCCTTTTTAAGTGATGTTTATAGTCACAGAGAGTATATTTTTGCACTATGCACTTTGATTTTTTTTTTAGAGAGATTTTGCCAATACCTATATTGTATTGTCAACTGCAATATCATGTGTCAATCATTACATTCCCATACATGAATCATCCCACTGTGTTTAAGATTGTCCTGCAAGGGCAGGCATGCACGAATAAATGTCATTCTGTATATAGGAAACAATATACCAGTAACTATCACAACTGTGGCGCTTGTAGTTGGTCTACCTGCTCTAAGTGCTCTTCTTGTATTCTTGTGGTTGGGTATAGGACCACTACAGGTTGACAAGTATCCATGAAGCTTAAAACGCAACACATCCTCTGCTCAAACAGTCTTTGGGTACTCGCTTTATTATCAAAATGTCGGCATATAACTAACTCTTCAAAGATTTATGCATACAGGGTAATGGTTACTGATACCTGTTTCTGCCATGTGCACTGCCAGTGGTCTGAGCTGTAGCAGACAGTATGGAGGTAGCAGAAGGGGCCCCTTGGGTTTGCAAGGAGTTGGGCAGGGTTAGAGGAGTAGTGAGAAGGTCATTGATCAATGTACAGGCCGCATGGGTCCTCTGGTTATTTTGCTCTAAAAGCATTGTCCTGCAATGAAACAGACCGCTCTTATGAACAAACACACATTAACACAGTCAGATATTATATATACGTACATACTGTACTACTGTACATACTTGTCCTTTTCCAGCTTCATCTTCCTGATTGCAGCTGGGTTTTTGTATGTTGACTTCTGTAGAAAACAGTGGTAGGATCAACATTAATAATTGAAGCCCCATTTCAAAAATAATGAAAACAGCCTATCTAAAGGCATTGTGAACTTATAGATCATATATTTCAGCTATAAAAACGTTCAAACCATAATCATTTTTTTGAATCTGTTCTCCAAAACCTTGCCTGTAATTACGTGCCAAGAAAATATATACCATCGTCAAAGCAAATACAATTTGCAGTCTTTCTCACCAATGTCACAGAAGTGGAGTAAGGTCTGTACTCTCTTTCTCTCATTCCCTCTCGTTGTTTTTGATACTCTGAGAGTCTTTCTCTTTGTTTGCTCCTCATCCAAATCCTTAACTCCTTCCTGTTCTCCTCCTCTTCAAGAAGCACGTTCCTCTGCAACGTATGTCTTCTGTGCTGCTGGTCTTGCCTGCTTTCCATTACACATTTCACATTACTTTGCTGCCGAGTGGTAATCATGTTTTTTGCAGACTTGGAATCATAACGGGGTTGTCAGGGTTGATTTACACAGTTAATAATTTTAAGTGTTTACAATACCTCTCGAGGTGGGCAGCTGGTGTCTTGGGCAATCCTCCGAGGTTAGTGGGAGATAAAACCCCTTCCTTCACCAACTCACCCAAGATATCTGCCACATCACTTAAACCCAGAGTATCATTTGCCCACCTGAGACAGGGAGAAGAGAGACACACAAAAAGAAAAGAAAATTAAGAGTGAATGGAGAACAATAAAATACATGTTTATTAGTATAGTAAAACAAAGGACTCAAATCTGAATAATGTTATGTTAAGACTTACGTTTCAGAGATTCCTGATGTTGTAGGTGCTTCTGTCATCTTATCTTTCACATCTACAGGAGCAACACAATCAGTCAACACAGAGATTAAACTGGTGAGAGATACAACTGGGAAGAAATCCAACCTGACTTCCAGGTGACTACAAAATAAGTTACATGCAATTTGGACTGCTACTGTACTGCAACACCTAGATTCTGTTCCGGATCGGCGGTTGCGAGTGCCTGTTGCTTCAGTGTTGGGTGACACGCAGCTAATGCCTAATTTATACTCCGGTGTATGACAATGTCCTATGCCAAAAACGGCTTGCAGATCTGCTACTTTTGGTGTGTGACACTTGCAGTAAGCCCCATGTAGATAGTGTTTTCCAAAGGTGCTTGCACTGCCCTCTCTCATACAGTATGTGCATGTATGTACTGTATTTGTTATAATTCTGAACCCCCAGGAGACAGGCTTACAGCTATCCACATTCAGCTACTTCACAAATTAGCTATCATCTACAGTACTCTCAACAAGGCTCTTATTGGATCACACTGAAATACACGTGTTTCTAATACCACCACTAGCGTGTTCTGGTAACATTAGCCGTTTGTCTGGTAATTAGAGATACTTGGCCTACAGTAGTCCTCCTGTTTCAAGTCTGTCCATGTGGACAGACAAGGCTCAGTATTTTGTCCACATGAGCAAATCATTTGGAAGGTATTATTACTCAATTTTCCATTTGATCCATTGGCTACAACAGTTTATAATACTATGTCAAAAATGCAGGTGTAAAAGCACATCCATTATAAATGTGAATTGAATTGTATTTCATGCCAAGGCCTCAGTATATAATAAATAATACATCAAATATGTGTCAGTAATATTTTAAGTTTAAATCATTTATTTATTTCATTATTTAAAGGGTCATGAAACCCTAAGTTGAGTTTGTAGTTTGTTTTGCCTTTTTTTTTTATACAGCTGATTGAAAACATGGCAGGCTAGTAAGCAACACAGCTGCCTTCAGCTAATAACATTTATAATGTAGAAGTAGGGGCATTATAATGGAGGGTCTGCCCAGAGCCATGGGTGTGCCACTGCCAATGTGTAATCATAGGCAGTAGTATGCTGTAGCCATGTTGCATACACTGTACAATTTTCAACCTTGATATGTGCAGAATCAATCCATTGTGCTTTTGATTAAAAAAGCTTAAATCCCAAAGCACAAGGCAAAGCATAATTTATTATTAGCAGCATTATTTTAATGTGGTTCAATAATGAACATAATATTCACCTGTAGGACTGTGAAGGCTTGAAGAAGCATTTCTATAAATAGCAGCAGTCCCAGGAGAGAGTACGGACTCTAGATTAGGAATGGAGCAGTTGTGGTCTTCCTCCTCCTCTATACAAGCATTTGGTTCAATCAAAGTGTGTGGCCGTGGTGTCCATGCTGAAACAAAAGCGGACATTAATTATATTGTGATGTTTCAATCCATTATGTAATTATGTCACAACTGAATCATCAAATTTTTGTTTCTTTAATTAAATTGGATTCAAATCAGGATTTATTTGGGCGACCTGATTAGTGAGGTTGGTTTGGTTGAGACATAAACAGAGTGCCTAGTCGAGCAAGAACACCTGGAAGCTTGACGAGTGAGGGTTTATTAGATAACAATATTAATACCCAGAGTTCCGATCTGGCTGTGACAATATGTCAACTTTTTTGGTTCTTTCTTTTACAATTTTTATTGAAGAAATGTCTGTCATCAAACCTCTTTTTGGCACATCCAGGCTGACCGTTTTGTTCTTCACATCAGGGGCTGTGACTGGCGTAAGTGTCTCAATGGTGTTCACCAACTAGAGGAGAAAGACAAGTGAGAAAGAGACAAAGAGGGAAGTGAAAGGCTTCAAGCTATCATACACATTCTATCTTAACAGAAATGTCAAGACCTGACAAACCTGGGAAACATGATGAATGGAAAAAGTATTAGTGTAACAATAACAATGTATTGGATTAGTGATTTATTCTTTTTCTGCATCTTCAGGGCAGATTTGTTATTATTGAAATGCATTTTTATTATTAAAAAAGGAACAAAGAAAAGTAAGCCACAGCTGAGCAAACCATTATTAAACTTTGTGAGAAGGTATTTCCTAGACAGGATGTATGTGCGTGTGTGTGTGTGTGTGTGTGTGTGTGTGTGTGTGTGTGTGTGTGTGTGTGTGTGTGTGTGTGTGTGTGACTGTGTGTGTGTGTGTGTGTGTGTGTGTGTGTGTGACTGTGTGTGTGTGTGACTGTGTGTGTGTGTGTGTGTGTGTGTGTGTGTGTGTGTGTGTCATAAAATATAACATTAGGACAGGTTCAGGTTTCAAATATAACGATATACCAGTGAGGTAAAAAATCACGGTTATGGGCCAGGCTCTGGCTTGATTTTCATGCCCAATTCAGACCTCCAAGAAGGCTCAAGACGACATTGCCAACATACCAGCCTGGAGTTGGCAAACTCCATCTCCATGTGGTCTGCAATCCTTTGCAGGGCCGCCAACTGGGCATCCATCTCTGACAGGCGGGCAGAGGCCTGGACAATCGGTGGTACGGGTAAGCTGCTCACGGTATCACGGGCCACTGACGGAATGGTCATGTGCTGCAGTAGGCTGACTGTCACTGGGTCTCCACTGGGCTCAACAGGCTGGAGCGTCTCAGGGACGTCTACACGGTACACAAGAGATTAGGGTCCAGCAGGAATAAAACCTATTCTAGAATTATTGAATGCTTTAACCAGTGAAAAATAGCAGATATACAAGCTCACAGCGCGGCACCGAGTGCCGCGCTGCAAGCTTGTAGATCTGCTATTTTTGAAAAAGTTGTGAAAATGTGTGCAAATCTTTGAATATATGTATTTTCAAAGCGAACGTTTGTAACTCAAATTTTGCTTCTGGGTGGTCCCTGGAACTAAATATTTTGAGATGGGAGTCCGTGGCCAAATAAATATCATTTTGGGGGTCCTTCACATGAAAAGGTTTGAGAACCACTGACATAGTAGTCTCTCAAGAACAGACTAACTGAGCTCCAGTTAAGTGAAAAGGACCTTTTCTTTGACGATGGCTGGCCAGATTGCTGACATAGAAACATAGGTTTTTCAAAAAATCTTAGAAGGATTCAACAGACACTTATAGAATCTGGTCAAAATTCAAATGTTCACAATTTAGCGGAATAGCAGATCTACAAGCTCGCAGCGCGGCACTCGCTGTGAGCTTGTATATCTGCTATTTTTCAATAGTTAAAGCATAAAATAATGATACTGTACACTATAATGTGTACCCGTTCTAAATGGGTTGGGTGCTTTGCCAAAGATCTTACCTGGTGGAGTTATGGGTCTCGGGTCCCCCTCTGTAACCGTTACAGAGGCGTGTGCAGCAGTAGGGGCATCGTTAATAACAGAAAGTGCCATTAAATGGAGTTCTGCGGAAGTAGGAGAATGGGGCTGGGTGGCAGGAACATCCTGCATCGCTGGGCTGGGACAGGCTGGTAGGTCCTGGAGCAGGGCTCCATCCTCCAAGTCAACGACATTGATGAACTGGTGGCCCTGAAGTTCCTGAGTGAGAGAGAGACAGAGGAGACAGAAATTGGGAATAGGCAGAGAGAGAGAGAGATGAAGAAACAGAAAGAGACATAGAGAGACAGAAAGTGAGATGGGTTGCCGATGGATTGCTTAGTACATTTTCAATTACCTTTTGAGTCTTTAACTCTGAGAGTGTAAAAACAGAACCATCTTGTTCCTTTTGTACACTCTCATTGAGTTACAAATGGATCTGTAGATTGGGGTCCCGGAGATTAAAACATGGTATCAAATCGTGGGATGTTGAAATTCAAAAAAGGTTGAGAAACCCTGTTTACCTGATCCCTGTTTTTTTCCTGTGTGTCTTGATCAGGGGTTTCAAGATGCAGACGGGCGGTCGAATCAGTAGGAAGCACTGTAGCAGAGGATTGAGCTGCGTGGAGAACACACATACATAGAGGGAGAGAGGCAAGTTAAACAAATCAATGATGACACATTCATAACACTGTATTAATTTCTTACTTATGTCTGACACACCTACTGAGGTATGGTTGTCGACAAATTTACACTAGTGTTGAATTCTGTAATTCACACTACAATCTATCCATTATTCTTGATAGTATGCTTCTAATAGGTTTAATATAGTTTACATTAATTTATTAACTGTACTTGGAGTTTATAAAGAAACTAATGACCTAGTATGAGCATACTGTACATGGTCTAGTAAAACCTACATACATAATGTCTGTTTGGAGAATAAATATACTGTGTGCGCGCGCGCACACACACGCACACACGCACACACACACACACACACACACACACACACACACACACACACACACACACACACACACACACACACACACACACACAGTATAGTGATAATGTCCCGTACACACTGTATAATGATACAAAAAAAGGCTAGTACTGTGAGAACGATTTTCATTAAACTGTTATTGCATTGAATGTAATACTGTAGCAAATCATCTCCATTCCCTGCTCACCTGGTTCGGTATTGGTGCAAACATCATGAGTCTCTGGGGGTCTCTTGTGAGTGGAGGCAAAGGCATGAAGCTCAGCTGTGGTGGACACCGCCTTGTCCAGCAGTCTTTGACCGGTCAGCATGGAGTCAAAGGACCCTGGAAGAATATTGCCCACTCCAAGTTCCAAAAACCTTTTGGATTACACATTTCTGTATTTGTTTGGCCCTAAAATTGAATCCCAGATGAATATGATACTCACCAAGTGGAATGGCAAAGCCCTGCTCAATGTTAGACTCTACTCCATTGGCAACAGGTTCCTCATTTACAGGTGTATCTGTTGGCTGAAGATGCATGGTTCTAAAATAGCAGCTCTAAAAGTCCACAACGTGTTGTGATGCGATGCGTTGTGAGCTTGTAGATCTGCAATTTTCTCTATAATTCATAGTACATAGGGCTCAAGTGGTGAATATTAGTAAAGGTAACGTGAATTTGGAATGCAGAATTAAGTGACATTGATCTACCTCTTGCATAGGAATGATGGAATGATTTGGTCTGAATGTGACCTCTGCTCTCTCTCCTTTCCTCATCCTTTCCTCTTTCCGCTTCTGCCTAAAAAGCAAAACACAGTGTAAGTGTGTCATGCTGTGAGACAAGATACAAAATATAAACATGGTATGTGATGCATAAACCTCTTGCTGGAGTAGGAGCTGGTGGACCATGCAACATTGTCAGAGTTCTGAATTTCTGGTTGTACACTGAGCAGCCGAAGGCCTGTTTCTCCCGCCTTTTGCCTCCCGATATCTAAGCTAGCCAAGTCCTCCAGAGAGAGGAGATGGGTTGCTTGGACTGGAGGGGTAGCGAGGGGCAGCATCTAATATGGAAAACACAAGTTCATGTTCATGTACATGTTACAGAGGATGATTCAGTGATATCTATCGTTATCTACTTTCCGCCTGGTGTCCACTTTTTCACATTTACAAAACCCTTCGCACATTTTCAGAAAAACTGAAAATATCACATCTACAAGCTCACAGTGTGTCACAATGCAACGCGTTGTGTGCTTGCAGTTCAACAATTCTTTTGAAATAGGGTCTTAATCACATGAACCCTAGCATGCCTAGTCTGGGAATGTCACAATAGGCAAACATTTAGTGAAAATTGGTGAACATTTGCTAAAAAATAGCACTTCTAAATTAGCCTAGTTCCAGACCCTGAATCGCTAGCCACACCCCTTTAATTTTTTTGTTTCGCGATTCAGGGGTCTAGAATCGCTCTCATTGAGGAGGCCTGCCTCGGTTGAAAATCCGATCGGCGAATCAGCGTCGTGAATCAGCGTCTTGTGATCAGCGTGGGTGGGGGTTTCCCAGAACTTGTGTGTTTCCAAGTACACCAGCGCCGCCGCCGTACCGTACCGCGCATCGCGTCGCGGTAAAATGCGGTAAATTGCGGTAAAATGCGATCGTATCGATCTCGCTATGAAACACCAGTAGCAGGCATGTTATGTTGTGTTTGATTACTAGTTCGTAGTGCTCCTATTCTGACTAGAGCCCGACCGATACCATTTTTTCCGACCGATGCCGATATCCGATGTTGGAGAGTGCTAGAGCACCGATACCGATACCGATGTTTTGTAAAAATATTTTTTTATTCATTTAAGATCATTTAATTGACTGCTCGCCCCTCGGATAAATGGTCAGATTATTGCTTTTTTTGTGCTTTTCATGTCAGACTTTGAGTTTGGTCGCAGTTATCAATTTCTATTGCTTGTTGGATAATAATACTCTTTTAATTTGGGGGTTCTGCTGTGTTTTGTCTCGTTTATGAATTAATATGTGTCTTTTATCCACTCTGCTGGATAATTCTGGTATTGCCCACACATAGGCCTATATAACTCAGGGTTTCATGCTCTATCCGCAGACACGTTACAGACAATTTATATATCGGATATCGGTGGAATAATTCACCGATACCGATACCGATTGCTCCAAAACGACCGATATATCGAATTGACCGATATATCGGTCGGGCTCTAATTCTGACTGTTTCTTTGGTTAGCAAGTAGCACTAGCAAGCAACAGGCTAGCCACTAGCCAGCCAGTCATGTGGTGGTCAGTGAACCAATCGCTGAAGACTGCCTCTTTTTGGCAACGCCCATCCCTGCAATCGCCCTGGGGGGAAGCAAGTTCAGACTGAATAATGAAGTGAAACGAAATGTCAATTCAGGCTGAGTGTCAGGCTACTTCTAAATACCAAATCCCACAACACATCACAATGTTTTGCGAGTTATAAGATCTGCCATTTTCGGGGAAGAGATTTGGTGTATAGGGACCAAGTTTAGAACCCAAGAAGGAGTGCAGATGAGCTGGGGAGCTATATACCCATGGGGGAGTGCCTGGGTATATAGAGGTAAGACATAGGGATTAAATTACATTAAATTAAATGGGCCTGCCTACCATTCTGGGTTCAGGATCAATGTGTAGAAGTTGTATACTCGTGGGTTCTCCCATGGGGGCTGGAATGACAGTAGAGGATCTGGATGTAGGTGGTAAAGATGCTTGAGGGACAGCGGGGAAGCGGTGTGGCTCAGGCTGAAAGTGTAACAGACGCAGACCCTGGTTTGGAGGAGGTCTGTGAGCAGGGACAGCAGGGAAGAACTGAGGAGGCTCTGAACCTCTGGCTCTCGACAAGCAGGAATCTGATTTCTGAGCATGAGACTGGGCCGTCCCCAGGGTCGGGTCAGGTAAGTCTAGGTTGAGGTGTCTGTTGTCCTCTTCTCCTTGTTCTGTCTTTTTCAAGCTGACTTGATCATGGTTCCGGTGTGAGGGTCCCATGATTTCTCTCTTCTCAGTGCCTGGGGCCCAGGCCTTTCTGACAGGCCTCTGCGGTGGCAGTAGGGGAGGGTGGGGCTCAAGCCCAGACATGGCCCATGTTTCACCACAAGAGGGTGCTATCAAAGGGGTTCTAGGAATGCTCTGGTTGGATTCCATGGTAGTTAAAAGTCCCTGAGAGGATGGGATCAACCTTCTTCTCCCCCTGCATGGGCTTCCAGGTAGCTCTGCCTGGACTGACAATGGCTGCATATCCTGTAGTAAGAGCAAGAAAAGAAAAACAGACAATTCAATAAAATGGTTAAGATAATTTTTCAGATTCAATTAATTTTGAGTTGAGTGTTTTGTAACAAATAAAATCTTAACTTATTACCCAAATGAACCCTGAATATTTGGCATCTGCAAGTTCACAATGCATTGCAATGAGGCACATAGTGAGCTGGTAGATGTGCCATTTTCTGCAAAGATATTTAGTGTAGAGCAAAAATAGGAGGGGCGTAGGGATAAATCCCTATGGGTCAACAGTCACCTAAAGATAGGGCTTAAGAGTTTAACATTTAAAAGACCAACTTGCCATTACCTGAGAATTCCACACTGGGTTGCCATTGGAGTGTAGATTACTGGTGGCAGAAGACTGGTGTAAATGTGGTCTAACGGCTGACAGCTCTACGGAGCTCTGTGGGGCCAGAGAGTCCACAGACCTGGATACAGGGGCCTGACTAGGCTGAGTGCTCTGACATCCAGACACTGGGACAGCAGTCTGTGTCTGAGGCCTAGCAGAAATGTTGGCATTGGAAGATAAGAAATTTGGTTGCCAGTGGTTGGTGGCACTTGAGGTTTGCATGTTGAGGTTTGATGGGTTCACATCGGACTGGCCCAGAATACTATTCTGCTGAATGAATGGAAAGTTGGTAAAGAAGGCTCCCGCCACCTGCATCAGGCTCATAAAGTTGATCTGTGGCAAATGAAGAGTTGAAGACACAAAACATAGTCAATGTTAGCGAAAAAACAAACAAACAAAAAAAACCTCTCAAATCCTAATGTTTCTATTCTTTCAGCACTTGTTCCTACCTGGACCATTCTGAACAGCTCATCATTCAAAGGCTGTCTCGCAGGCTCTGTCTGTGCCAGTGGGGGCTGACTGGGAGCAGTAGTAACAACAGGGGGAGTGTTAGTGTTAGCTGTGGAGCTCTGTGAATGATGGAGTGAAGGAGCGACTGGAGTGTTGTGAGGCTGAACTTCAGTTGGACTAGGGTCCCGGACAACCGTTTCATCCACACGCTCCACTTCAGGGAGAAGATGGAGTTGAGGAGCTGCTTCTGAGCTTGTCGTTCTGCTGGAACCTCTGAGGAAAAGGACAGAAATACAACCAAATACAACCATGGCTTATGCAACACAAAACAGCTAAATCTGAGATACAAATAATTGTCAATTAAAAAACAAAACTTTGACAACAGCAGTATGATATGATTCCAACTGTGGTTTGCATACTCACTTGAGCCAATGGGCCATTACATAAAAAATAGCTCAAATACGACAGAAATATGTATTTTTATTAACTCACTGAGAAGTCGTGTTGGAAACGTCTTCATCTCTCTGCGAGCTGTGTTCTTCTCCAAGAGTTAAAGCCTAGAAATGAAGAGCAACAGTTAGACCTTTGCATTTCATTTGACAATAACTGTTGCCACTGCAGTATTAACAGGGCCGGAGTGGGACCCAAAATCTGAGAGGGAATCATATACACCCACCCAGGCCACATTTGCTCACCAGGCCACATTTGCTCGAGGGCGTGACGGTGTGCGCGAGCTATATTCCATATAGACTGACAGTCACACGACGGCACTCTTAAACTGAGTCACACAATAACACTATTAAAATGACAGTCACACAACAACACTATTAAAATGACAGTCACACAACAACACTATTAAAATGACAGTCACACAACAACACTATTAAACAACCACCATGCCCCACACAGTCCTACATTCCAGTACTTTTCTGTTCTCTAATCTTTCTCTATCCTCACCATAGTTTGTCCTTCTGTCCTATATTCTGTCCTAACAATGTCCATGAATGAATTGAATACCAATACCTCCGACATAAACACGACTGTAAAAGGACTTATTTGGGGTGTTTTTAGAATGATAACATCCAGACTATCATACCTGAGCTAGCACTGGGCTGTCCTGCTGAAGCCCCAGCACTGGTATATCCACCTTTAGGAAACATGGCCAAAAACTTATTCCATAGTACAATGTCTACATGCTGGCTGGCTGGCTGGCAGAGTAGGCCTAGCCTAGCAGCATCTAGCCTATTAACCATCATGTAAAAATTGTCATTAAAGTAGCAGCAGCACATGACATGATATATTTTATCTAGGCCTATTAACTAGCTGTTATGATTGTTTGGACTGAGTGGTAGGGCCGGAGTGGGACCCAAAATCTGAGAGGGAATCATATACACCCACCCAGGCCACATTTGCTCACCAGGCCAGGGGGATTCGTCCCCCCGTTCCCTACTGTCAATCCGGGCCTGAGTATTAATGTTTACTGACCGGCTCATGTGAGTAGATGTGTCCAGAGGTGTTCCCATTAGAAAGACAGGACGATGCTCTGAACGACTCACTGGCACCACAATCGTCTATGATACACAAACATCTACATGTCATTTTATATTCTCTCCTTAAGGTTTTCTCAAAAAATGACTTTTCGTGTTCAAATATCATACCGTCTTTTTCGATTGTCATGTCGAGGTCATGCAGAGACAGCTGTTGTGAACGTGGTGCTGTAATCTCATATTTGAAGTTCACTTGTTCTTGGTCAGTATGGTGTGATGTCAAGTCTGACGTCCCCCTCTCTGGTCCTTCTGACTCAGATCTGGTACAATAAAACACAAGATCAGATATGTACAGATATGTACACCACGTGGCCATGTATGGCCTACTTGTGCGCCAGCAGAGCATGAGATACTCACAAGGACAGTTCCCCTTCTTGTTGTGGGTCTTGATCAGGAACATCAACCGGTGTGTTTGCTGATCCAGGGTAGCCTGTATCCACACTGCTCTCTCTCTCAAGATTCCAGCCCTCCTCGTGTTGTTGGACTGAGGCCACAGTCCCTTCTTGTCTTTCTGTAACATGAACCCGTTGCTCTGTCCTGGGCAGTCCATCGGTGTACCTGCGCTCCATCAAGCTAAGGGCTGTGAGGACAGCCGGTGCTGAGGCTTTGACCCGGATCATTACTCCTTTTTCATCCCCTGGCCTCTTCTGGTTCTCCGTCTTCCTGCTGGGGTGTCCTTGTAGCAGCCTCCGGTCAGCCCAGCGGGCCATCCACTCCAGCAGCCTGCTCAGCTCAGGGAACCGAGCCTCCAGTTTTGGGTCAAGGCCCTGTTGTAGTTCCACTTGTGCTTCCACGCAAACCAGGGAGTCGAGCAGCAAGCGCTCCGTCAGCTGTTCTGGTGGAACAGTGCCGGGCTCAAAGTACAGGTGACCTCCCTTGCTGCTCGGATCCGTGGCTCTGCTGGCCTGCTGTCGGAGCCCAAATAAACCCTGTTGTTTTCCAGCTCGCAGGCCAGGGAGGGACGTAACAGAGAGGTTGGATGTGGACATGGGGGCTTCGCTCCTCACGGTGGAAGGCGCTGGCTCAGGAGTGGAACTTTCGTTGTTTGACTTATAGCAGTGCCCAGCCCTGAAAACTGCAGCATTGCTGTCACCATGTCCCCTTGGATGGTCCCCATGTCCCCTTGGATTGCGCCCATCCCGCTGACGCCGATGAAGAGTGGTGAGCACATCAAAGGTGAAGGAATGCAGCTCTCTGTCCCTTAGCTGGGAGCAGAAGCCATTCAGTAGAGGAGGCTCATTGCCTGAGTCTGCTCCCTCTGCATCATCCTTCTCCAGGACATAGCTGAGGAAGAGCTCCAGGTATCGCAGGTATTCCTGATCCTCCAGCTCAAACTCCCACGTACCAACCACAGGCAGGGACAGCTGCTCCGCCTTAGGCTGCCCTTCGGATCCCTCACATGGGGTCATGCAACTCTCACTCTCCTCCTGGATCACCTTCTGCCTCTTGACCGCATTTCTCTGCCCGTCTGCTTTGCCTTTTACTTTTACTCTCTTGTCCCTGAAATGGACAAACACAATAAGATCTGAGCCTCCCCAAAATACACCTTGAAATTAAAATGAAGCCAGCTGAGCTTTTATAATAAAGTTTTCATATTTTGGTGCAGTTGTAAATAGTGCATGCTATTATATTTACATAATCATTTAAATGCTTTACAATAATTAAATGTGATTAATTGCTGTTGATCGATGAATAGTTTCACGCCAAAGAAGGCCTAATATTATAGCTTGGTTACTAGGGGTGCAGGAAAATATCAATTCGAATTTGAATCGTGTTTCTAACATGGTAAGATTCAGAATCGATTCTCATTTTCCAAAAATCTATTTCTTTATTAGATAATATTCATTAGATATTATGATTTCCATGATTTATTATTTTATGATTTTTATTATGATTCTTTTTATTACGATAATTTATTAGATATGATGTTGTGTTTGTACAAGTTAAAAGAATGTGTGCAAGCATGAATAAATCAGACATGTTGTCTTGGATTTACCTTGTGTGTTTACATTATTGCAATAAGTTGATAAAACCTTTACAATTATAAAAGCTACGTAAATGTACTCTGCTTTCATGCCAGCAGACTGGAGTAGATCCTGATATATGAATTGAATAGAGAATCGTTTTGAATAGAGAATTGTTTTGAATAGAGAATTGTTTTGAATCGAGAATCGTTTTTAAATCGGAAAATAATCGTTTCTGAATTCGAATCGTTTGATTTGAAAGAATCTGAAAAAGAATCGTGAATCGTGACCCCAAGAATCGATTCTGAATCGAATTGTGGGATACCCAAAGATTCGCAGCCCTATTGGTTACCTGGCCACGGGTCTGCTGGGCAGGTCAGGAGAGAGAGCCTCTGATGTAGCCGTGTCACCATCACTGTACACCAAGGGGTGACCAGCATCAGTCAGGGTGCCGCTACTCAGACTGGCCCCTAGAGGGAGCCGTCCTAACATGGCTGTCCCCACACCTCCTCCCTTGTCTTCCTCCTCTCTCTCCCACAGGCAAAGTTCAAGAGGTGCCAGGTGTCTTTTTAAACGCTTTAAGTGCTTCCTCCTCTGTCTGAGTTTGTCTTGAATGACAATCATCATCATCTCACCCGCCTCCTCCTTTTCCGCTACTGTAAGAAGACAGAGAATGCATTAGGGCTGCAACTATCGATTCTTTCAATTATTCATCACTGTTCAATGGATTACTTTTTCGAGAAGCTTTTTTTTCCTTTTTTTAATTGTAAACATTGTTGCACAAAAATAGCGAAGATTTATACAATATTTTTGCATGCAACCAGAGAGTAGGGATAAAAATCAGAGCATGGTGCGCTCTGAATGATAATAAAGTGAAGGCACTGTGCTTCGGAGCAAACTATTTGTGAAGAGAAGTAGCAGTACCTGGGACAGTGCATTGCCTCAGTCTCTGCAGAAGTGAGTTATACTTCTCTCTCAGAGGCACTCTGACAGACTCCTCCTCTTCTGGGAAGGCAAGCACCAGGCTCTCTGCCACCTAGGATGAACCAGAAAATAGCCCTCTTTCAAAGCCACTCTGTTCCAAACAACAAAACAAACTTGCCATTGCATGTTTTGTAAGCAAACACACTAAATCAGGGTTCCCCAATTAGTTTTCTCTACGGGCCGAATTGTGTCTAGGGTACCAAGCTGAGGGCCACAGCATTGCAGGGGGTGACGGCAGCGTTCCCGCTACTCCAGTGACAGTTTAGATATCGTCGTTGTCGGGTGAAAATCTTGTATGTCCAAAACCGTTAGCTTTGCATTTATCATTTTAAAAATTCTTTAAACTAGTGAAAACAGCCGATCTACAAGCACACAACGCCTCGTTGTGACAGCCTTGTATGATTTGGGAAAGAGCGTACAAATTTGGAGATACGAGATTTCCACCTGACAATGACGATATACTAGTGTTGTTGCTGCTCTTATACCACCGTTATTACTGGGGTTGGTGTGGGCCAGACAGTAGCCCCCCGCGGGCCGCCTATTGGGGAACCCTGCACTAAATAGTCATTTCACCATGGAGACGGGAGGTAGCTCTGTGACGAGGCTGAGCAGCATGTCCTGGAGTATCTCCTCAGCGTTGAGGAAGCGAGAGAAGGGAATGAAACGGCGGGCCCAGCGCAGAGCCTCTTCACAGGAAGGTCTCCCCTCAGAATCACCAGAGACCTGGGGAACAATCACAGTTATCTAGGGGGTTTAAAGACTATTCTGCACAACTTACTACACTTATGGTACTAGCCTAGGTATACCTGCATATCTGTGTGATGATGTCTTATGGCCTGGTACTTCCTGCAAGAACTAGACAGCTGATCCCTGACATGAAGCATCCAGCACAGGCCACATAGCTCTCTGAAACAAACTGGGGAAGGAAACACAAAAAGCTAAACGTGCATCTTTGCTTATCGAATCGGAATCGTTTCGAATGCTGTTTCAAATGTTTTATGTAAATTGTTAGTGGACGAAGCAGGCTAAACAATTTCGGTAATCTCTGTACTTAAACTCTGCATAGCTTTTAGAGCACTTGGAAAGTTTTTTAAGAGGTTTGGTTGACTTAGAAGTTAGAACATATTGAATCTGAATAATTTGCCTACTCTGATCTGATTCCGAAATGTAATCAGCTCAAACACTACTCTCACGTAAACGATATGTCTGAGTGGTGACATACAATGAATGGGCTCAAACTGGGAGGAAACATTTCTGAAATTGTAAAAGACTTTCAAAGACTTTACAATGGTCCTTCAAATTGGGAACATATCAGGATACAGGATTGATTTTCAAAGTAGTGGGTGTTAATTTGTTAGCACAGATTTTCTCCACCCTTAAAAACCCCAACATTGAATTTAGATTTCTCCAGATGTAAAAGTAGGTAGATATAATAGAACCCACGCTGAGAGCCAGTGCCATAGATAGATAGCTTCTTACTAATAGTTTGAATAGTGACAGGATCCAGTTGGACGTCTCTTTTGGATCCCTGCCTGAAGAATCCACTGCGGTTGATGAACTTCATTAGGCCATCTGGGAAAGGCTCCTCTTCCTCGGTAGCAGTGGGATAGGAGTATTTCTGCTTGATCTGTAAACAAACCAAGGTGACTGTAGCCATTGAGAAGAGATAGGGTTTTCATACGATAGTGTAAACGAAACATTAAATACAGAAATACATGATCAGATACATGATGATACATGTCAGTGTAAAATAACACTCAGTATTTTACAGAGCAAGAGCCCAAAAACTACCAGAACAGAGCGGACCATAAAAACAATTACCTCCTCTCAGTGATTATGGGGATAACAGCAGCTTTACAATAGTCAATATCATTTCTTCTCTCAAGGATTGCTTTCTCTCTACACTTGCACACAACAAACAAGTCTCTTTTTGTATGTACCTTGTGCAGTAGATGTCTGGCGCGTCGTAGATTTCTGATGTACCACTGGGCTGCAGGACGACAGCAACGGGCAGATCTCAGAAGCAAAAGTAATCTCCGAAGCACTGCGGACAACTTGTGACGGGTCGCAACTTCTGCAAGCTCTCCTAATGTCCCAACAGGGTCCTAAAAATGAAACAAACACACGCATAGATTTCACGTTACGTCTGATTTAAGGACTTTAAGGACAATAACAGCATTATTTTGTTATTTTGATTTGTTTTGCTTGACCACATATTATTGCTTTTCTGTAGCATGTTGTTTAGACATAATATGCTAGGTGTGATCTTCACCTGATATCCTAGTTTCTTTGAAGCGCTACATACAGTTCTCTTTGACCTCTACACGTCATTTGTTGACTAGGGTTTGTGACTTTTACTGTGATTTTGCACGTGTAAGTCGCTCCGGGTAGGAGTGTCTGCAAATATGACTGCATTGTAGCTGACCCTTCTGGTGAGTGTACCTGTGTATTGGGAGCAGGCTGGGGACAGTAGAGAGGCGGTGCAGGTAGGTAAAGTCCACTGGGCACTAGAGCAGGCAAGCTGGAGGCCAGGTCTTTAGCAGATTCCAACAAGGCAGTCAGGGGTTCAGACATAACATCTGCTCCAGCCATAACTGAAGCCTTCAGAATCTCCTGCACCGAAACCTGTAATAATTCCCAATCTTCTCCCTCCAAGGAGTCTAGTGGTAAGTATAAAAACAAGACATACAAAAAAGGTTGAAATAATAGGAATTTATGTGTTATGCACTGCAAAATATTGTGCTTGATATTACCATGACTGACAAACCTGTGAAGCTCTTGCAGTCATTACTATCTTCTTTAGGTTCGAGTGGGCCAGTTTTTCTACCAAGCAGGGACTCTAGCTGGGCTTGGAAGATGCACCCTGGTTCTAAGACGGTTGTAAGATGGAGTTCTCGCAGTCTATGTCTGTAACAAGAGGCACACAGAAACCATAAACACGTTGTACATGTTCATGCTTTTCAGATCAGGTCAATGCAGTCAGAGAGACAGGAAACCAAGGACAGAGAAAGAGTGTTAAATTCAAACCCATGTCCTCATGCTCACAAGGAGCATGCTGTCTCTGTTGGGCACTAACCTTTATCTCCATATTTCATGTTTTAGGTTTTAAATGAATTATCTATTTTATACATTTAGAATATTTTATACACAAAAGTAGTGAAAAAAGTAAATCTCTAAGCCGACAATGTGACAACGTAATGCCAAAATAGGGACGCCATGTTGAAAGTGGTTACGTCTGCCGGTAGGTTTTATAAATATTTAAGAAATGAAAAGTATCAATAAGAGGCTTGTGATAATAACTCAGATCCATTTGAACTATTACAATCTAGGCATTTAGGAGACGCTGCAGATCGGAATAAGCAGAGAATGAATGAACTCTAGTGAATAGACAACAAGGTACACTGGAACCCTGGTTCTTTTCTTTCCATTTCCTGAAGTTGTAAGTAATGGTTTTGAACATAAGTAAACCATGCAGAGCCATGAGGCCCATAGGGCAGGGGGCTATCTCCTGTTTCTTTTTAAGTAACGCTTTTGGACATACAAGGTATAATAACACCCACTGACCGAGTGAAGTTGTAGTGCTCAGTGCTGTAGCGGGTATAGGCCAGGCCAAGAGATGCTGCAGTCTTCCAGTCCCCAAGAACATGAGCCAGCCACACAGCCTCAGGCAGAAGTCCACCCAGTAGCAGGAGGTCCAGGGCATACTCTACTGTCCACACTGCTGATAGCTGCTGCCCACGCACTGCCCCTGACACCTTCTCCTGACACAGGGGCACCAGGCGACCAACTCCCACCGCTGGGACAAGATAAACACCTTACCAACCAGTGCAACGGTCATTGCATGAATCGATTTCATTGATTATAATTTATAAATATGTTTTTTTTTTATAAAAATATTGGATTTTAGGGGGGGAAATAAGCAACATTTACAAAAAAACTAAAAACTGAAAATGGCAGATTTACAAGCTCACAATGATTTGTGAGCTTGTAGATAGGCTATTTTCTGTATTTTTGCACGACACGGTTATACGACAAAGAATAACATTTGTTAAGTGGTTAATCAGACTGCTTAAAAAATCGAAATAAATATGTTAGAATAATTTCATATCGATTCGTTGATATATAGAAAATAAAAACACATCAGTAACATAGGCTGTACTTGGATGGTCGGGTGTCAATGACGGTGGAGTAGGGACGGTGGGAAGGGGATGGGACTTTCAGAGATACTACTTAGGATCATGACTTGTATGTTTTCTATTGTTTGTATGTATATGTATTATTTATTTATGTTAACTGTTTCATTGTGTGTTTTTGTAAATGTATATCATTTGATTTTGTGTGGAAAAAATTAGAAAAAAGAGCATGCATTGTTGCATTTATCTCTGACTTAATGTAATTTGCTTGAATAAAAAACATTTGAAACCAACTAGAAAATAAAAACAATTCAAAAACACATTTACTTCTCGATTATTCGATTAATAAGACAAGTAATGGCAAAAAGAATAATCGACAGTTACATCCCTAGTCACCAGACACATAGGAGACACACAGGCAGTGATGTCATTACGTTGCGCATCCCGCATCAAAAACTCATTCAAGTCGCCCAGGGACTCATTCATGTCATGGTCCTGGGGTCCCGGGGATGCGCCTCCATTGGAGTCCATGTTAAAATAATTTACTTCTTCTACTTAAGTTGCTATATTAGTTTAGATAGTTTAATTCGTTTTTTTTAATGTATTGTGTAAGATAAACACTGTAAAGATTTATTATCAGTTAAACCTGGAACAGCTAAAAACTATTTTCACTAGTGGTTCTCAAAGTGGGGTCCTGGGTCCTTGAGGGAGTTCCAGGGGGTCCCCAGATAAATGATAGTTAGGAACCAAATAGAACTTTATGGGTGTGTAACTCGGTGAACAAATGGAACCAAATGGACCTGTTCCATTTGTACTCTAGTATTTTAACATTTAATATAAATTGGGGTCCCAGTGATATAAATATAATTAAATGGGTGTCTGTAGCCTAGTGTATTTAGAAATCCTAGTTCTAAGTTCAAACATTAGCCAAATTGTAAAATAAATATAAGAAATAGGCAAACATTTTGAAAATAGCCGATCTACAAGCTCACAGCGCTCGAAAACATTGTATTGAGGACTCATAAAACTTTTCTGGGACCCATTTGAATGACCACCTGTGGGTCCCGGGACCCATTACATTGAAAACCTAGTAACATCACTGCACAGGTAATATATTATAAGCATTAGCAAAAGATGAGTGTGAGTGAGCATCACCATGTGGCACGTGTAGAGGGGGCAGGACATCTACACTGTGTGGAGGCAGGATGTAGAGGGGTTGGTTGGTAAAGTAAGAGGCCATGAACCTCCCCAGAGTTTGAACCACTGCATACGCTGCCTCACTGTGGATTTCCTTTGGTATCCAGAAGCCAGGAGGAGTGTCTGCCACGGGATGCAAAGACAGAGCACATAAATAAAACGTATCACACTCAACGCATCACATCACAATAATCTATTTTATAGAATATGTAGCGATAACCAAATTAACTGAGAAACAAAGTAGATAAAAAGCTTATATTGATATATTTCTGAAAATTGCTTTATGACATTCATTATAGTGTTGTTGTTTTAGATTTTTATTTTTATTTTATTTTCCTTTTGTTAAATATGGCGGTGGATGCAAGCTTTAAAGCGTCAATCTGTTAGCCTAGGATTTCAACCCGGCTCTCCTGCACGAATGACCACATTTCTTCCAAGGGGAATTGGAAAAGCCTTGCTTGGGCATGGGAAATATTGTGCATACAGTATTAACTTCAGCCAGTACTGCTTATCAACCAGTATGTATACTGCCCGACACCAGGCCAGGGTTAAAATTTCTCAGTAGAGGGTGTCCACCTCCAACCACTGCAGATGTACAAGTTAAATTGCATTCACATACCCTATAATACAGATTGGTTAAAATGAAGTTTTATGTATTCAAACAAGTTCTGTATTGCAGCTTTGAATAAGAATTACAGCTAAGTATTGTTGAGCCGAGGCAAGCAGACCTGATGCAGAGGTAATGTAGTCCTGGTTCTGATGTCCATCGCTGTACAGTATCAGGCGGGCCATGTGGTCACCTAGCGCCTGGGCTTCTCTCAGCCGGTACTGGAACAACAGCCCATAGAGAAGGGCCAGGCACAGCCGTGTCTCTTTGAATGCCCTGCGATTACAATCTGACAAAGAGAACCCATGATTCATACTCCATTCTACTCTGTAAGTGAACAACGAGTGCAAATTCATGAATAACCTATGAAAACATGTTTCTCACTTCTTTTTGTATCCGTTAATATTTCTGACCTCCACGCATCGGTACTCTGTGAGTAGAAGCCAAACAGGAAGTGTTTTTCTCCTGGGTGGGGGAGACAAGATATGAAGTCAACTGGTTTTGAGCAATTACAGATATGCAGACAACCAACAACACACGTAATCGTAGGTGCTTTAGTTTAGAACACTGGTTATCACACTTTTTTGGTTGCAGTACCCCCTTCTACTGATTTCTGAAACCAAGTACTCCCTTCCCCTGACTACAGCATTTTGCTTATAAAATGTCCAGTTCCAATGCCAATATGTTCAAAATAAAACAGAATAATAGCAAATAAACATTGCTTTCAATAACAGTTGTAGTTGAACATTTGGTTTAACAATTTACAGATGAGGAGGTTCACACAAAGACAGTAACATAAGCAGTAAAATACGGTACATATTCCCATGTTCTCCTATAGTGGGATCCTAGGGTTCCTTGAGGGGGTTCTAAATGGACCTTACAGTCTGTACGGTCCATTTGGTTCCATGTTTACACTCTTATTATCGGGGTCCTTGAAATTAATAGGTTTGGGAACCACTGCTTTAGGCAGGTTGTACACTTGTATCACACCTGGATAACTCAGCAGGGCAGGCCCCTCATCAAGCCTCTCTCCTGTACTCTGAATGGCTGTCTGAATTTGTCCCAGGATCATAGACACCCGGTCCTCTTCCTCGTCCCAGCCATCGCAACCTCTGACTCCTTTAAGCTCCTCCATGTACTGATTGGTAGCCCTGTAAAGCCACTGCCACACTCCCAACAATCTATGCAAAAAAAGAGTCACCACATATAAGAAACTTCTGTAACACAGTCATAGAGAGACACGAAATGGACAGGAAAGAGACACCGACAGTAAGATAGTTGAAGAGACTCTACCTGCTGGACGGTCGCTGGGGGACAGGGAGCGTGTTTGGTTTCCCTTCCTGCTCATCCTGAAGCAGAGGCACATGGTAGCTGTCGGACGACCAGGACTTTGGTGGCTCAGGGACAGATTTTTCCTGAGTAACGGCCCAGCCAGTTCTCAGCTGTAGGCTGTAGGTCTGGTCAAGGCTGCGAGACACCGTCTGCAGTATGAGTAGGGCTGTGTGTAGGCTTTGAGAGGATATTTGACAACTCGGCTGACCACTCTGGTAGGATTTGGGGGGAGGAAACAGCAGCATGTGCAAGAAATGTTGGCTGAGCTCTACCATTAAGCCCAAGCAACCCCACCCTTCTGCACGAGTGGCATCCCAGGGAAGAAAAGAAAGAATGTTCCTGAGTAGACCAAGGAGGCGAGGATAAAAAGACATGTCCTTTTTTCCTGTGTGGGCCAATGAGGTGGGGATCAATCGGAGGGAAGCAGCCAGACGTATCATACAGTGAAGCGTGCACCTCATGAGACGTTCCCTGTGTTCCACAGTGCCTCCTAAAGATACACCTAGAGCCCATGCTGTTAACAGACTACCCTGAACACCATCAAGTTCACTGAGAATTTCTGAATGAACAGAGTCTGAGTGATTCTCTGAGTCTGGGACAGGACCAGCCTGGGAGTCCGACATGGCATGGAGGGTGTCAAACATTGAGGCGAACTCCAGACGACCACCTTCCTCCATATGAGAGCCAACAGGTAGTCCGTCTAAATCAGAATCGTCCTCAAATAATGCCTAGCAAAATGACACATGAATCATGATTGGCAAATAATACAAATTAGAGACATCAAGCTTGCATAAATAAAAAAAGATCCATCAGATATGATCTATTAGCACAGTGGTTATCAACCTGTAGGTCAGGACCCCCTGGGGGGAATTGCCATTGATTGATTGATTGATTGATTGATTGAAACCTTTATTTATTCCCAAAAAGGGCATTGAGGTTTACTCTTGTTTGCAATGCTGTCGAGATTACACACACAAAAATGAACAATTAAGACATATACAGATATAAAACACAGAAACAACAACATGAAACCAAGTTAAAGTAAGGGGGAAAGTAAGAGGTTGAGAACCACTGTATTAGCAGACATTGAGAACCAGACACACCTGTACTTTGTGAAGAAGCTCAGTGGTGTCCCCCAGGATTCCCTGGTCTTGTAGGAAAATGGGAAGTGTGGAGCCAGCGGTAGCTGGTGGAGAGTCAGTGGCTGTCACTTTGGACCTAGATGGATCCATGGCTCTCAGCTCCTCCATGCTACCAACGGGGTTCAAACAACTCATAGACTCCAACCAGGCCTTTGCGTGAATCTAAGGGGATTGTGAGGAAAGAGAATAGTCAATATAAACCTCCAAAGATCGTTAAGCTTATGAGGATCAAAATATGGGTTGTGAAGCATCAATGACACATTAATGCAAGTTAGTGAATGGAGGCAAAATAAATAAATACAATTAAATAAAATAAATCTGAAAGCACCATGGAATCAGTTCAACTGAGATAAAAAAATAACTTCCAGAAATAGAGTTTGATTTCATTAGGTTGATTTTCAGACCATTGGTAACTCCATAATACCATAGAGACCACGGAATAATGTACTGTACAATGTCAGTATTTCACTGCTGAATGTATTATGTACTACTAATCTAACTCAAACCTGTATATATCCCTCATCTCAGTCAATTAAGATAATTCTAATTGACATCAATCTGCCAAATCTCACCACCACAGCATTGCATTTTATTACATTTTTCTTCCAGGAAACACAGTAGTTTTTGTTTTTATTGTAGAGGTCTGGCGTGTTTATCCCGATAAGTATGACTCATGGTAAACAGTACTTGACAATAATACTACCGACTATTTTCCAAAGCCCTTTTCTGACACTGGATCATATTCCTTTCAGTATTGGTATGAAAACTAGCTGGCAACAGAACAAAAGACAACAGATGATCAACAATGGGCATGAGGGCGCATACCACATGGGATCAAAATGCCCTGATGAGCGAGTCTACGATTGGATTCTGGGCCATTTGCTACATGACATTCCCCTACCCTCTCTTTGCATTTCCTGTCTCTCTCCACTATCACTGTAAAAGGCAAAACATGCCCAGGTAACTATAAAACACATGGTTTATGATAGAAATTAATTAATGTTCCACAAGGATGAAGGATTTGAAGAGTTGACAAAGATTTATTCCAAAGAGGCAAATAGTTGAACATAGTGTCAGCATTCACAGGATCAGGGGAGAAGGCCTCCTGGCCTCTCCTCTCAGCCCCTCCGGGCACAAGCCTCTCTAGTACCATTACCATACAGCTCTTATAGTCCAAGATGCTATTCTAACATGTTAACATGGTCTTATAAGGATATGTTCTAAACACAGCAACATACAGATAGTTACACAGGGTACAGATTTGCTGACAGAGTGAGAGAGCAAGCATAGATGGGGGAGAGAACTCAGCTGTTAGATTGACAGCTGCAGGTACAATCCAAATTAGTACTTTGGCTTGTGAGATTTGCTTTAGACTACATACACTACACATTTGTTACTATATAAATATTTTCTACCACATTCCATCCTTTTTTTTTTTTGTGAATGAATAATTTATTCATTTACATACAACAGGATATTTATAGAGTGCCAAATCAATAGACATTTCAGACAATTACAGTACATGTTGAGCTATACCTTACAGAATAGTAGATCTGCTTGTTTGGGTTTGAGAGGTTTCTCTCGTTCTTAAGGGTTGTCTGAATTAAACATAGCATCACGTGGAATTGCAATAGTGCAATTCGCTACATGGAATCTTGCCACATGGAATTTAGTCCTCACGTACAAGTGTTTTCAACAGAAACATTTCTAGAATTTAGTAAATGTGAAATCTATATTTGTTTGTACTTTGAAACTCTGTTTTACAAAATCAAGAGCCTGCATACTCCCGTCTGACTCAAGTGTTTTCCTTGACAGTCACCACGTTTCCGGAGCTGCACGACAACTCTTCAATGTTGGAATAGCAGAGTTTCGACCATAAAACCAAATATTCTCACATTAGTGGCAAATGCCTTGTTGACTCATATTTTAGATATCAACGTTTAGCTAATATTCTGTTTAACCTGAATTTCTCAGGTGAAACATTTTCCAACAATTATGATCTTATTCATGACAGAGATAAAAGGAACAAATCCCAAGACGTCTTACATCTGCTGCGTAACTCCGTCTGACGTCAGAAGGCAAATCTATAGGACTTGTTAGATGCCTAATAATTTTGTCTAAAAGAGAACTTAATTGTGGTCCTAATTTTTACATGTTATTCCTATATAAATTACTCAGCTTAATATCAAACACATAGTTGTTGTAGTCTTCATGGCTTCTCTCCGTTCCCATTTGGCTTATGGCATGTGGAGGTTAATGTCTCTGCTTCAGCGATCTCCACTGGTCTGGTGGGGTCCAGCGTCCAGTGGCTCTCGTGCCTACACAGCATGTGTCTCCTTGGCTTGGTCCCCTCCTACTGTGGCAAAAGTCTGTTGGTGTTCGACGTGGTGTCGATTTCGTCACCTCTGCTGTCAATCTGTGTGATTTGGTGGTAGGCTTGCTTTCCTTATTAGCAAAGCTTGTTAACATGGTCTTATAAGGATATGTTCTAAACATAAAGACAACATACAAATAGTTACCCAGGGTACAGATTTGCTGACAGAGTGAGAGAGCAAGCATAGGTGGGGGAGAGAACTCAGCTGTTAGATTGACAGCTGCAGGTACCGCTAAATGAGTAGCCTTGTGAGATTTAGACTTTTGTTACTCTATAAATATTTCCACCACATTCCATCCTTTTCTTTTGTGAATGAATAATCTATTCATTTACATACAACAGGATATTTATAGAGTGCCAAATCAATAGACATTTCAGACAATTACATGTTGAGCTATACCTTACAGAATAGTAGATCTGCTTGTTTGGGTTTGAGAGGTTTCTCTCGTTTTTAAGGGTTGTCTGAATTAAACATAGCATCACGTGGAATTGCAATAGTGCAATTCGCTACATGGAATCTTGTAACATGGAATTTAGTCCTCACGTACAAGTGTTTTCAACAGAAACATTAGTAAATGTGAAATCTATATTTGTTAGTGAACAGTCCTACATTCAGTCAAACTTGACTTGTTCTTGGTATCTTATGTTATGTTTTATAACATTACCAACTGGCTTGCTTGTTTTACACTGAAATATAAGAGAGCTAGAATTTAGTAAATGTGAATCCATATTTGTTTGTACTTTGAAATTCTGTTTTCCAAAATCAAGAGCCCGCATGTCCACTCTCATCTGACTCAGTCATTCCTTGACCCTTAGTCACCATGCAGAGCTGCGACAACTCTTATGTTGGAATATCAGAATGTAGACCATAAAAACAAATATTCTCACATTAGTGGCAAATGCCTTGTTGACTCATATTTTAGATATCAACTTTCAGCTAATATTATTCCTATATAAATTACTCAGCTTAATATCAAACACATAGTTGTTGTAGTCTTCATGGCGTCTCTCCGTTCCTCCCATCTTCATTTGGCTTATGGCATGTGGCGGTTAATGTCTTTGCTTCAGTGATCTCCACTGGTCTGGTGGGGTCCAGCGTCCAGTGGCTCTCACACCGCATGTGTGTCTCCTTGGCTTGGTATCCTGCTGTGGCAAAAGTCTGTTGGTGTTCGACGTGGTGTCGATTCCGTCACCTCTGCTGTCAATCTGTGTGATTTGGTGGTAGGCTTGCTTTCCTTGTTAGTGAACAGCAAGCTTCCCTCTGTCCATGATGTTGGAGCTGTCTTCACAGGAAAGATCGATCCGCGAGGTTCCATTCTTGTAGATCTGCTGAAAGTCAGTTCTTGTTGATTTTGCATATCTTGCAAGTTGCTTCTGTAGTGGTCTCCTCTTTGTTCTCCATGGTGGTGGACCTGCTTTAGGTCTGCTTTCAAAAATCTCCTTTCCAAAAAATTCCTTCATCCCAAGGTTCTTTTGAGCAAGTATCCATCTATGGTGAAAGATGAAATATTGCTCCTGGCTGGCTCGCCAAATTATGATAGAAAAATATTAATGTTCCAGTCAGGGTGAAGTCAAACATTTATTGAAGATTTCAGCAGCAGACAAACAGCATACACAGCATCAGAGAGCTCTGGCCTGCTGGCCAGAGCTTTGCCCTGTCGGGCAGAAGACCTCCTGAAGTGTCATATGGGACACCTCTTATACACCAAGGTGCTCTCCCTAGATGGAGAGAGAATCTAAACAGCTATATTAAGTACCATACAGTATATAATAAGGCTGACTGGTTAAGTTGCAATGACCATGTATAGGTTCACTTAGTACAGGTTTTATGCTGACACAGAGTGAAGTAGTGGGGGAGAGAACTCAGCTGTTAGAGTGACAGCTGCAGGTACATCTACATGAGTAAGTAGCCTTGTGAGAGATTTAGACTATACATACACACACACATATTGCACATTTGTAATACATTTGTTACACTATAAATATTTCTACCACATTCCATCCTTTTTTTTTGTGAATGAATCTATTCATTTACATACAACAGGATATTTATAGAGTGCCAAATCAATAGACATTTCAGACAATTACATGTTGAGCTATACCTTACAGAATAGTAGATCTGCTTGTTTGGGTTTGAGAGGTTTCTCTCGTTTTTAAGGGTTGTCTGAATTAAACATAGCATCACGTGGAATTGCAATAGTGCAATTCGCTACATGGAATCTTGTAACATGGAATTTAGTCCTCACGTACAAGTGTTTTCAACAGATTTGTTAGTGAACAGTCCTACATTCAGTCAAACTTGACTTGTTCTTGGTATCTTATGTTATGTTTTATAACATTACCAACTGGCTTGCTTGTTTACACTGAAATATAAGAGAGCTAGAATTTAGTAAATGTGAATCCATATTTGTTTGTACTTTGAAATTCTGTTTTCCAAAATCAAGAGCCCGCATGTCCACTCTCATCTGACTCAGTCATTCCTTGACCCTTAGTCACCATGCAGAGCTGCGACAACTCTTATGTTGGAATATCAGAATGTAGACCATAAAAACAAATATTCTCACATTAGTGGCAAATGCCTTGTTGACTCATATTTTAGATATCAACTTTCAGCTAATATTATTCCTATATAAATTACTCAGCTTAATATCAAACACATAGTTGTTGTAGTCTTCATGGCGTCTCTCCGTTCCTCCCATCTTCATTTGGCTTATGGCATGTGGCGGTTAATGTCTTTGCTTCAGCGATCTCCACTGGTCTGGTGGGGTCCAGCGTCCAGTGGCTCTCACACCGCATGTGTGTCTCCTTGGCTTGGTATCCTGCTGTGGCAAAAGTCTGTTGGTGTTCGACGTGGTGTCGATTCCGTCACCTCTGCTGTCAATCTGTGTGATTTGGTGGTAGGCTTGCTTTCCTTGTTAGTGAACAGCAAGCTTCCCTCTGTCCATGATGTTGGAGCTGTCTTCACAGAATAGATCGATCCGCGAGGTTCCATTCTTGTAGATTTGATGAAAGTCAGTTCTTGTTGATTTTGCATAGCTTGCAAGTTGCTTCTGTCGTTGTCTCCTCTTTGTCCCTCATGGTGGTGGTGGCTTTCTCTGGGTCTGCTTTCCAAAAATCTCCTTTCCCAAAAAAGTGTCTTCACCCCCGGTTCTTTTGAGCAAGTATCCATCTATGGTGAAAGATGAAATATTGCTCCTAGCTGGCTCGCCAAAATATGATAGAAAAATATTAATATCCAGTCAGGGTGAAGTCAAACTATATTGAAGATTTCAGCATCAGAGAAACAGCATACACAGCATCAGAGAGCTCTGGCCTGCTGGCAGGCAGAAGACTTCCCTAGTACCATTACCATACAGCTCTTATAGTCCAAGATGCTATTCTAACATGTTAACATGGTCTTATAAGGATATGTTCTAAACATAAAGACAACATACAAATAGTTACCCAGGGTACAGATTTGCTGACAGAGTGAGAGAGCAAGCATAGGTGGGGGAGAGAACTCAGCTGTTAGATTGACAGCTGCAGGTACCGCTAAATGAGTAGCCTTGTGAGATTTAGACTTTTGTTACTCTATAAATATTTCCACCACAGGTTCGACATTACTTCATGAACTATATTTCCAACAGTGAGGCAGAGGGGCAAGGCCGCCACACTACCTTCATATAACTCCTACACTCTCTCCCCACTGGTGCATCCATTCAGTGTGGCTATTCTCTCTTCCAGGAAGTCTCTCGTTTCTCACCTGTAAACTCTCCAACATCCGTCTAGTCTTCTCCAGGCCTTTGCAAGAGTCTTGCAGCAGGTCTTTAATAAGGAGGGCAGGGGTGGGCCTCTCTGGCACCCTCAGGACTGTAGCCATGTAGCCGTCGGACACAATGAAGTAGAACATACGTGGATGCCAGGTCACAGAATAACGCTGCCTCAGCATATCCCGTACGGACAAACTGGAGCTTGACAGAGAAGCATCTTGTTTCCCCGCAGACATTGGTGGCCTAAAACGAGAAGGGGTAGTTGGTACAAAATTGGAAGGTAACTACTTAAGCCTTGTATACTTTGTTGTAGCGAAGATAGCCCATCCAAAAGCTCACAACAGTTGTGAGCTTCTAGATCTCCACTTTTAACTATTTTTGAAAAATGTTTAATATTACCTGTAGGTGACCAGAGGGTGCAGAGGTAGGAAGTGTGCAGGACCAAAGTCCACATTGCAGCCAGAGGTGGACAGAGACAGAAGAGCCCCAAGACGAGCCAGCATAAGAAGGGAGCCTCTCTTTAGAACACAGGCCAGGAAAAGTCCACTTGGAGCCCAGCTCACACTACCCACCCAGTAGGACCTAGGACACAGAAAGTGAATTCACTGAGCCCTTAAATAAAGTTTCTCCAGCAAAGACTAATAAACTCCAAACATTTATATAATTGAGATGTGAACTGGGGTTTCTAGAAGTTACTGAATGTAAGTGGCATTCTGGCCACACAAATTCAACAACACGCATGTACATAAAACCACAGTGTATAGACAATATAGTTTACTAAAATGAGATAAGCACGGTCTACTCAGAAATATCAAGTATCAACATATGCAATATTTCAAAGACGGCTGATCTATAAGCACACGTGTCGGAATAGGGCTTAAGTGGTTAAAGTAACATCCTATAAAGTCAAGCCCGACAAGGTGAGTTAATAAAATTGTGTTTGTTCCATTTCAGTTATACTCTACCTCACATATTTTGATGGGATTTCTAGTTTCTTGCTGCCACATCCGCCAAGTCCACTGGACACAGAGACAAAATTCTGTGTGCTGACAAAGAGAACCTGTGTAGTCTAAAAAAAAGAAAAGAAAAGAAAATGAATTCACATTTTCAGAGAGTTGTGCAGCAGCCATCAATGGACAGAAGAATTGAATAAGCAAAACATGGGAGACCAGATGCTCACTCTGGGATCTCTCTGGTTCAGGGCGATGGCTAATAGTAGGCCATCAGGGGAAAAGGCTGGCAGCAATGCCCCTCTGGACTTCACTGGATGACAGGGTGGAGAGAGACCAGACATGAGATATGTCTTGTTCGTCCATCTTACGCTGTATCCCACAGAACTAGAGTAAGAAATAAACCAAGTTAAAGGCACAGTAGACATGTTCCTCATTATAATATGTTGGTGTCCCACACAGACCAGTCCACTCACCTAACTTGGTTCACATGGCCTTCCACCCACTGAATTTTTAGGAAGGTGATCATTAGTTTCTCCTCAGATGTGAAAGCAAACACTGACAAGCAGACATCACCCATGGCCTGTATTGAGCATTTTGGGGGCAGATACACATATGAACATATCAATCAAATTGAACAATAGTGAAAAAGAGAGTAATTTATTTACACTATAAAACAGCACAAACAGGCAGCCAGATGCAAATATATTTACTAATATTTAAATTAAATTATGTTGACCTCTGACTTGACAAAGATGCTGTGGTGTGATGCTTCTTTGTCTTGTGATGAAGGTAGAACTGTATCTTCCAGGGGCTGTATATGAGTCCAGCTTCCTCTTGCAGTGCCATCTCGTAGCCCTGTCAAGTCCCTGATATCTGCAGCCTCCCACAGACACACCTGCCCTGTTAGAGTTACAAGGAGCACACGCATCCCATCCGCTGACACCTGGAGAGACAGACGTTTGCCATTCCCTGCGACAACAACACACACATTCATGGATTTGAGATTTAATATGTCATTGCTATTTAAAAACAGTTGGCTGGAACTTGCCTCAAGTTAAAACACATGTTAGGTTCACATCGGGCAGTTGAATTATACAAACCTTGAGCATCAGTAACCAGCTGAGCTACTTTAGGGGCTGCCGCAGTCATCTTTAATGAATCTTTATCCCTGTTCCAGAGAAACAGCTCTCCAGAGACTAATAGTCCAGCAAGCCATACTCCTGTGGGACAAAAGAGAGTGGCATGATCTCAATGGCAATAATAGTACTTTATGTTTACTTGCATAATATTAGATTATAAAAAGAATAATAATATAATTCATTCATCGATTCATTTTATGAAGTAATTGATTATAAATCAATCCATATTTTGGGCATGTCATTATAGGCAAAAGGTTTTCAAAAACAAATCACAAAATGATTGAAAACATGATGATGCAAGGCACTTTTGTGCGATCAAGCATAAGTCGTTAATCTATTCATTATGTAAAACAATTATTCTTAAACAAACTTCAGGATTATAGAATCATTATAGAATCATCTTCAAGAAAATATTCGATAGTTGCAGCCCTTATGTAAGTTCAAACCCACCGTTCTGAGATGCAGCCATCGTCACCATATTGGTCAGCAAGGGGTAGAGTTTAGGAGTCTTCCTCTTGGTGCGACCAGTCACCATGTTGATCTCACTGATACGCTTGTCATCCAGCAGGAAAACAGACTCCTTCTCCTGGACATTAAAATCCACACATAACATACTCTCAACAAGGTTAAGCCTGAATTATACTTTGTTGTACAATATATAAATCAGCTGTCATCAAAAGAAAGCCAGTGGTGGAAAGTAACTAAGTATATTTCAAGTACTGTCCTTAAGTACAACTTTGTGGTTCTTTTACTTTACTTGAGTATTTCTATTTTTTTATACTTTATATACTGCTACTCCTCTATATCTCATACTCAAATATTGTACTTTTTTAGTCCACTACAATTATTTAAAACTACAGTTACTAGTAACTTTGCAGATTATTATTCAGATCAAAAAATAGCCGATCTACAAGCTCGGCTATGTAAAAAAAAAAACACACACATTTTACAAATATTTAATTATCTTCATAGATTATATCGCAATTGTTACTTTAAGTAAAATTTGATTGATGCCAATACCTTTGTTCTTTTACTCAAGTAGCATTTTTAAGGCAGGACTTCTACTTGTTGAGAGCATGTAGTATTGCTACTTTTACTTAAAGTGAAACAATCTGGATAGGCTACCTCTTCCACCACAGCAGACAGCTAACAAACAGTATGGTACTCTATCACAGTTTAGTCTATTTACCAGTCCAAGCCAGCAGAATCGTGGCCATGGTTTCTTCCTTTTGATGCTGGATGACAGCACAACCTCCAGGTTCAGCTTCATTTCTCATGGACAGCACCAATCCTGTCCATCAATGACACAGCTAGGGATGCTCGTTCATGTAGAAACTGGGTGAGCCTGCTAAAGGGAAAACTGAGGTTAGCTGAGGTTAACTTAAACCCTATACTTGGTTGATCGTTGTCCCTCAGGGTGAAATTAGAAAATTAGAACTCTACAATCTTTTTTGCCATTTTATATTTTCCCCAGAATAAGGATGCTGGGGGTGGTTTACCGTGGTTAAGTGGTTAACTTACATTTGGGGATCCTTGAGATGAACAACCATGGTAGTTGGAAAACAACTTTGTCATAACACCACAACATAGCACCACAATGGAACAACTGGAATGATCTGTCCCACACATATAATGTGAGGGGTAGTGTTGTAATGGTAGTTAGACAACTACCGTATTAACACTATAACTAATACACAATTAATACTGCCACTGCAGTATGATGTTTGATAAAGCTTATGCTAGTTAGCCAACTGTGGCTATTATTGCAAACAAGACAAGACCATATGGCATGGTGTCTCCTTCAAAGCATTGGCTTTTTAGTGTATAAACATTTTCTAATTATCAAAACAAGTAAGGTAAATATATTTATACAAGAATCTTGAAATGTTTCGAATTTCCCTCCGCGTTTATAACGGAAAACGATTCCCATGATGACCCTCCACCACAGTTGAAGCTTCGACGCGTTGCCTTAGAAACCCAGAGGCAGGAAGTATGTGCTTATTTGTACTCCATAAAGCCTGGTTCTAATCTAAACTAAAATGCATCTTTTAATTGTTGTAGAAAACATTAAGCGTCTTCGTTTATTCAAGTTTCAACATATTCGACTAGACCACATCAGAGAACGCGAACGCTGCACATCACAAAAATAGAGATGCCCATATGTTTATGATAACATATGACCTGCATAATATCTGGAAAGACATACAGTGACGAAGAACAATGGATAGTTAATGCAACCATTTACTAACCTCGCATCACTACCAGACTATCCACAGAGCAAAATGTGTTGTTGTTTGTTTAAATCACAGTTGCCAACAGGCTGGTTATCATCATGTGCTGTTGTCACCTCCTGAATGCGCGGCCACCTTGTGGTACTTCAGTTGCCTGCCTCGCCAAGGCTGTGTTAAGAAGGAACGGTCAGAAACAGGAACGGCAGAGGGAGTGTAGTAGCATTGTAGCTCCCAGGGCCCCAAAAAATGGGTTACAAAAATCGTGGGATAAAGTTTTAGGATAAAATAAATAAATAAAAGAAACAGGAACCACGTATGAAACAGTAGTTTCAGTAAAAGTATCATTCATACACCCTCTTCTTACACCCTCTTCTTAGAAATGTGTTGTCTGATTTATGGAATTTCTTAGATTGTTCTTGTATTTATTAATGAAATTATTAGAAAAATCATTGTATTTTTTAAATAATGAAAATCGCAGCTTTTGAGGAAATATTGTTTGAAAATGTTTTGACATAATAACTTCAAATCTAAATATGGGAAACAAAAAAAATGAAGGGACCCATACAAATCTGTCTGAGACCCATAAATGGGTCCCGACCCAGCGTTTGGGAACCAGTGCTTTAGTGCGTGACGCATATGACCAATGACCATTCCTTGTTCAATATACTCCTTGCACTCCAACAGGAAACGTATGCAACAGTGTGAAGTATTTTGTTCATTCCATCTTTCCGTACTTGACTGTGTATGTGTTTGTTTTTTGTAACGTGTACTATTTAAGTGCCTTAGCAGCACACGCAACAACATACAGCAACAGAATTATTTGGTAGCCAAAGTTGAACCGATAAACTAACGTGTTTTCTTCGCAGGGTAGACAGAGTGATTCAACTTACTGCTTTGTGCGCCTTCTCTATCTGGTTAGGAGGATGCGAGTCACAGTGTTGTCAAGGCTGATATGTGGACTTGCTGGAGGATCAGCTCTTCTTGTGACAGTGGCAGACTCCAAAGGATATTTGGAGAGCCTGTGGTCTGGAGCTAAGAAAGGGACATTGTTCAGTCACGTCTTGCAAGCTGCTCGACCACCACAAACACCAGCGCTTGACCACGTTGTGCCGCCTGCTGCCACGGCATGGGACAACAACTGGGATAAGTAAGCCAGTTCTTGTCATTTCCTTAAACCTGACACTTTCAGTTGCTTCAGTTCAGTGGGTGTTTTGAAAGCTCCCCCCCCCTAGTTAAAAGGGGGTCTAAGTGATTTATTAGCTCTATCATGTATCCCGATTGAAGCCATTGCCAGTGGGTTTTTTATAGGGCGCGAGGGGGAGGAGATGTGAGGTCAGAAAATAGGCTAGCTTGGTGGGTGTCCTCATTTCTCCAGCTCTTTGTCTGAAAATATATTTTCTGATTGATACCAATTGCATTTAATCAGGAGAGCAAACGCACTCATAGTCATACAAGATACAGAAAATAAAATAGTCGAATAAAAAAAAATAGCAGAGAATACTCAAATTGAAACTGATAAATGATCTTTGTGGGGTTCTCTCACCTGATTGGATAGAATTGGTATCCCGACCTGAAAATATATTTTCTGTTTAATAAAGAGCTGGATAGATGTACTGAACAACACACTATAACAGTCCAAGGAAGGACCCCTTAGCTGAGCCTCTTGAGAGAGAAATTAAGTGGGGACCCCCACTACATATTGGATTGTATGTGTATGTGTATTTTCAATTAGTTAATGTAAACAAATAAATAACACGTTCTTATCACACAAAGATTTGGTGGCCCCCTGCAGTATCTCTGAGGACCCCCTCCATATGGGTCTCGCACCATAGATCCCTGCCCTTAAGCAATTTTTAGGCCTACCATCAGAATATAGTTTTTAACAAATTACTTACACACCCCCTTCAACAATGGAATGATTGAACTTAGTTTTGAGTACCTCTGTGATCAAGTCTTGAAACGTGTGTGTGTGTGTGTGTGTGTGTGTGCGTGTGCGCGCGCGCGCGTTTTATTTAAACAGAAAAAAGAGAGAAAGAAATGGCCAATCTACACATACAACGCATTTCAACCTGTTGTGAGTTTGTAACTAAAGTTAATCTAATTTTAATGATCACTTAACCGACCCCTGTTACCCCTGTGTGACAGACGAGATCCTCTCACAGTGCTGAATGGGAAGAAGAAGATAGCCCATGAAAGTACAGAAGAAGAACTGGAGAACTGCAAGGCCAAAGCTACCCGTCACATCCTCTTAATAAGACACTCACAGTACAATCTCAGTGGGACAGTGGACAAAGAAAGAATTCTTACTCCTCTTGGTATGTCCTATAGGCTCCCTGAATGTTTCTATGGAACTGGATAATAAAGGCAAGCACTTGATTAATTACTTGATTAATTAAATAAGCCATTATTCAATTTATTTACAGGCAGGGAGCAGGCAGAACTCACTGGTGAGCGATTGGCTGCACTTGGACTGAAGTATAACATCCTTGTTCACTCCACCATGACCCGTGCCACAGAAACTGCCTCCATCATCAGCAAGTACCTACCAGGTCAGCATTCAACAGGACAACCATGAACACACTTGAAGTAGGCCAAATCTTTCTTGTGTGATGAAAATGGCTCTGAGATTATTTCCACTTGAGCGAAGAGATTTGGTGTATACTCTAGTCTACACTGTATATTCTACACTGTAGAGGGGGAAAAGATTTGCATGCAATTCAGGTCTGTTTTACTAAGTATATAATTCCTTTTTGAACCTCTCCCTCCGCTATATATAGTTAGCTGCCCAAATCGTTAATATCTGGCAAAGTTTTGCGGACATGAACAATTTGTACCTTTTGTGAACATCGCACCCAAAAATTAAAGGTCGGCTTTCCCTCTGTCAGATGTTAAATTTGTTGGCGTGGAAGACATTCTAAGCGACGGGTTGAAACAAGCGTTTAAATTACTGTTTTTGTCAGCCTGTGGACAGTTTTCTCACCCGACTGCTTGGTGGCGAAACATTTCTGGGAACACAGATTGGTGGCCAGACACGCATGCACATTACTGCTTCCGTAAAATTTAATTGGGAAAAACTGGCCACAGGCTGACAAAAACAGCGATTTAAACGCTCATTTCAACCACTCGCTTAGATTTTCTTCCATGCTAAAAGTGTAACATCAGAGAGAGGGAAAGCCGACCTTTACTTTTTGGATGCGATGTGCACAAAAGGTAAGAATTGTTCATGATGGCGAACCCTCGCCGGATATTACGGATTTTGGCAGCTAACTCTGAGGAACCTCATCTCTGAGTTATATAGCGGAGGGAGAGGTTCCGAAAGGAGCTACTAAGTATAGTGAGTTTTAGTGGTTAATTACTTAATCCCTGTATACTTCATTGTATGATGATTAGTGAAATAAACTCACAACGTGTTGCAATGCACGCAATGGTGCCACTTTGTGAGCTGGTAGATCTTAAACATTTTAAATGTTTTGTGTGTGTGTGTGTGTGTGTGTGTGTGTGTGTGTGTGTGTGTGTGTGTGTGTGTGTGTGTGTGTGTGTGTGTGTGTGTGTGTGTGTGTGTGTGTGTGTGTGTGTGTGTGTGTGTACCAGTATGTATGTACCTTATATGTTTTGCAATGAAAACTTTCTGCCTCAGATGTTGATTCTGTGAGCTGTGACCTATTACGAGAGGGTGCACCCATTGAGCCAGTCCCACCCATATCTCGAAAGCCTGACTCTGTGGTGAGAAATTCTTCTTCTCTGTTCTGTTCTGTTCTGTCCTCCCTTCTTAAGCCTGAGCTATACTTGGTTGTGCATTGTGTCTCACTTCAAAAATATATCTACAAGCTCACAACACATCGTTCTGCAACGTGTTGCATGTAGATCGGTTATTTCTGGTGTGAGACAGCAGTGTGCAAGTAAGTCTAAATCAGGTGTTATCGATCGTAGCATCCACAGAAACAAAATGCCAACACAAGTGTTGTCACGCTGAACACAATTCTTTGTATAGAGCACTGAGCCTTTATCGTTGCAGTACTACGAGGATGGCGCCAGAATAGAAGCAGCCTTCCGACGGTACATCCACCGTGCTGATGTCAAGCAAGCAGAAGACAGCTATGAAATAGTTGTCTGCCATGCAAATGTCATTCGCTACTTCGTGTGCAGGTCAGTGCTTCCTGTCAAGAAGACAACAGAATGTTGTTTGCGCCCCATGCTTCTTGGCATGATTTTGAATGAAATACGGAATTTGGATTTGCCATAGGTTTCCAACATAACACATTTCTTTGCATTTCAGGGCTCTGCAGTTCCCCCCTGAGGGCTGGCTTCGATTGTGTCTTAACAATGGCAGCATCACCTGGCTCACCATTAGACCAAGTGGCAGGGTGGGTCTCAGGATGATGGGTGACTCTGGGTTCATGCCTCCTGATAAACTAACCCGTACCTGAAAATATTTAGGCTATGGTCCGACTGGTAGCCCAAATCCGATTTTTGGCCTATCGAGATTGGGATCAGATTGTTTTTTCTTTTTCTTTTCTATCATACAGCTAAAATACACACAAAGCCACATTCCTAGGTGGTTTCAAATGAGAATCAAATTTCTGATGAGTCTCAGTCTGGACGCCCGGACACTGAAGCACCATTTATACGTCATCGTAGGATGGTGTCGCTCACCGCAAATAGCAGATCTACAAGTGCACAACACATCGTGACATGCTCAGCTTGTAGATCTGCTATTTTCATGTTATACGAAAGAGTATCCACGTCTATGTCGTTACCACAGCAACCAATCTAGATGGGTCGACCATGTCTTAATAGCTACTCAAAATTGATATGAGTATTTGAGAAACAAATTGGATTTGCCTGCAGTTTGAACAAAGCCTTTTGTGTCACTGTTGACTATCCTCTAGGACAGTGGTTTTCTGTGGTTGGGACTCCCAGGGAGGACCCCAAATTATTTTTTGGGGGTACCCAGATGACGGTAAAGTGAAGAAATTGTCAAATTGTCAAATATTACCTAGGAAAACCTACATGCTCACAATGCCTTGCGAGCTTGGAGATGAGCTACTTTCACAATATTTATCTGTGGGACTGAGTCAAACTAAATGTAATGCCTCAACTCCTACAATTTCTGTTCAAATATGATTATTTTGGGAGGTTGTGGCTTGAAAAGTTTGAAAACCAATGCTCTAGTCTAGGATATCACGAAAAGCCATATTTTTCTTTTGTAATATTGTGTTTGCACTGTCATTTTTAATGCAGTTTTGTACGGATAAGCATTTTGGAATAATATATTTTTGCACAAACCTTGTCACAAGTTAACTTTGTGTCATCCATATAGAATTCATTCTCATTCTCCATTTTGATGTCCTTTTAAGAGAACACAATCTGTTAATATTTTCCAAGTTCATTATTTCTAAAGCCCAGTCCACACCAATGATTTGCGATGAAACAGGAACCGTAATGAAACCGTTGCAGTACATTGCAGAGAGAATTTGCAGCAATCTGAATTGTCCCATTGCAGCTCGGTGTAGTTTGGGGATTCTGTGGCATTGCTAATAATTGGTGCTGACTGGGCTTACTTGAGATCCAAAATAAATCTATTTTCTCTATTTAAGTTTGTGAAATATTACCACAAGTTTCCCATACATTCCCATGTGGTTCTAGTAATACAGACTAAGCAAAAAAAACTGCTTTATTGTCTCATTTAAGTCCAGAATCTTGTTTAAAATGTGTTTCTTCTTTACACAAATGAAATGTGCATAGATATTATGGCCAACAGTTGGAGATCATTTTTGCATTTAGATGTCATCAGTGATGTTCTAAAATACCCCATATTCATCTTCTAGGCATATTCCTGCCAGAATAGATATCTGGTGAGGAATGCTTTGAGACTCATTTATTATAATTATGTAGTTATTTTGAATTCTGTTTCACACCTTTTCCAATTAATGCAAGTTGCCAAGTTCACCAATTAATTTTCCTGAAGTACGTGATTTATCTGCCTGTTTAAATTCCTTATGATTTAGGTATATTGTTTATACATCAAAGGGAGCTGGATATCATTTAATAGCTCTGTTTGAACTTCTTTTTACAAATTTGCATAATTATGACCTTTTTGCTTTTTGATTCAGTGCCCTCAGTTTTTCATTGTAAATTTAATAGAACCTAGCAAGTTCATTTGTACTCGCCCCTTGAAAACATCAAAAGTACATTTGGTTCAAAGTCCGGATTCTTAGGGGTATATTCTAGGCCCCCACCTGTTTTTGCTCTGCAATAAATATTGAGAATAGCAGATCTACAAGCTCACAACGCACATTGTGAGCTTGTAGATCAGACATTTTCGCTGATTGGGGACGCTAGGTTCTAATAAGTTATGCCTTTATGGTTGGTATGCGTATGCTGCACGTTCTCTTCATGTTTTTTATTCCATGCACAATAAATTAACAAATGTGAGATGCAAATCAGGCATTTTTTATTTATAAAAGCTGTATAGCTGAGAACTCACCACAACATCTAACACATTCCCAGAGACAAAAAAAAAACAAAAAAAAAACGAACTTGCATTATGTAAAGATTATTCAACGTGCAAATATAGCTTTTAGAACATTGTTAAGTGCTTATATGCACAAATATTGCACTGATTGACCAGTAGTGCAACTTAAGTTTTAACAATACCTTAAACCAAAAAGTGCAAAAAAAGAAAAGCATTGTACAAATATAATCATCAATAGTGCAAGAAATAAATTAAATACAGACAGAAAATGGCAAAGATCGGGGTCAAAGCAGAGCATTTGGATGCTTGTTTTTTCTTACATTTTCATGAATGCACGCTGAAATGATGAGAGCGGAAGCCCAAGAAGAAAAAATTACATTTTGAGGAGGATGGGAATGGGTGTATATAGTGTTCAGTGTTTGTGTGCCGTCAGTGCTCATCATGACTTTGTGTATTGTCACTGTCCGGCAGAAACCTCGTTCTCCAAGTATCATATTTGCTAGTTTTTTTGTAATTTAAAGCCCTGCATCATGACTGTTGCACATAACTAGTGAAAATAGCAGATCTATAAGCACACAATGCCTCACGGTCACTATTTTAAACCAACGGTTTTGGACATGGAAGTTTTCCACCCGACAACAGCTGTATGTACAGGTATGTGTGTTAACGATACACACTGTCAGATTGCCAGTCTCTCAAAGTCACAAAGCAATCTTATGAGAAAGAATGCCACTGCACACTGCTCTAATGAAAAGATGATTCAATATAAAAGTAAAGTCAATGATTTGGCAGCAAGCTAAAGAGATCAAGGGTAAATTACAACCTAAGTGTGCAGAAGCATTCTGTAGATTTCAGTTACATTCCCCTTCTTCATTGGAGGTAGAGATAGGAATTTGAAGCAAATATCAAAAATGTGATTAAACTTGCCCAGTAAAATGTGAAATACCGGCACATAACGGTCTGTGGAATAATGAGAAGCATCAAGTTTCCATGTTGAGTTTTGGCTCAACACAGAAGTAAACAAGACATTGGCATTTGTTTGCTGCAGGGAGAGTAACTCCACTCTGGAAGGTAGTTTCACTTTGTTGCGTTTTCAACCCCTGAAAATGCTGTTGTCGTCAAAGCGGACGACATGTCTGCAATTTTATTTAGCTGTTTTCTCTAGAAAATGGCGTTGTGTGAATGCCGCCATAGTTATTCATTCTGTTCACTACTGAGCTCTGATCAGTTGGGGGATCCAGGGCCACTTGGGGAGCAAAGGGATCTTGGATGCCATGGTGAGGTGATCCTCTGAGAAGTGAAATCCTTTTTCTTCATTAGGTCCTTCACAGGACTTGGCCAGCTGAAAGAATAACATCCACAAAACAGTTATTTACCGATGGTAGAGACGATAATAATAAACTGTTCACACATCTCACAGCAAAACAACACACCTAAGTCTATGTGTTGATGGATAAGCTCGAACGATGTTCCTCCACTTGGTGATGAACGGGTATCTCTCTGAATTAATCTTGACGTTCTCAATCGCAGACAGTACCTCGTTGTCCAACTTGGTGGGGAAACCCCTGCCAGAAGATATATTTATGTCACAAATTAGGCAGTTTGTACTGTAGAGCTTTGTTTTTGTCATTTCTTATTTTTTATCCACAGACATCTCCATCTAACATTAAATAACAAAAACATGAAAGGCTTTCAATTTAAACAAAAACAATAGGCTTTATAACAAATGGATGGAGCCAATCGACACAGCCCCCTAAGCTAATTTCATCAGTATCAGTAGGTATCTAACCTGACTTGCGTCAGATGGTGGCAGTAGTGCGTAGGCTAGAGCGGTAGCCTACGCACTACTGCCACCATCTGACGCAAGTCAGGTTAGTAGGTATCACGATCCAAAAAGGATATCTATGGTACATATGAACCATCAGCCCACAAGAAACAAATGGCCCCTTCTACAGTACATGAAAAACAATTACCCTTCAATGAATAGTGTCCGACTTGTGCTGGGTTGTGGTTTCAGGGGTGTGTACTCGCTGGTGTCCTCTATAGATTGGCAAGATGAATATGAAGAAACAGAGTTCTTCCTGTCACTCTCATCCTCTCTGGATTCATCAACAGAGTCCTCATCAGCAGTCAGATATTCCTCTGAAGAGGTACTGGATAGATCATCCTCTTTCTTCTGTTTTGCCTGGCTCCTCCTTCCCCATGCTGTCCAGAAGCCGACACTTGCCAAATCCAGGCCTTCCTTCTCACTCCCATGGACACCGTTAGCCAGCTGGCCTTCAGCATGGTCTGCCTTCCCTTGGTTGTCATGTGAGTTTGAGCCATCCAGTAAATCGGCTTTCTCAAACTGTTGTAGCAGATTGCATACTGGAGACACAGAGTCATTTCCTGTTGTGGAAGATGACAAATGTTTTTTTCCAATTAAGAGATTAACCTCCCTGGTGTTTTGGTGAGCAACGCTGCGGTCCTTCTCCTCTAGGTAGTCTTCCAGTCTGTTCAGTCCTTCCTCGGTTGATAAGTCAACAAAACTGTCCAGAAAGTCCCAGTATTCTGCCCAAGGGTGGCCCATCTTGTGTGCCATCTCCCTACAAAAAAGGCACGCAAGTAAACACTATGGTACTACTAATATTTAAGACATGTTCTCCTGATAGATGGTGTTAGCTATTTCAAAATGTGTATTTTATTGAGATTGTGCTCATACTGATTTTCAGATGCAACCACCTAGCTAATGTAAGCCACTCGGCCAGTCCAAACATTTCAAGTGCAAACAAGAGCTGGTCACAGCTTGTCGTAAATTATCAAGTGTGTTTATTTTCAAATGTATGAATGAGCCATCAGCAAATTAATAGTTTGTTGTGAAATATTCACATACACTTTCTCTGATCTCGTCACGTTCCCGGTGTGTAAAGACCCTAAGAGTTGTACAAATGGAACCGAATTGACACATAAGGGTCTGTAACTCAGAGAATGTACAAATGGAAAATGTGTACTCTCAAAAAAGTAAATCAACTCTGAGGATGTTACTGTTTATGAGGTGAACTGAAGACTCACCTTCCCACACACTCCATTCCCCTGTCAGGGTCTGTTTTGAGTATAGTATGGAAATCATTTGCTGGGTTCTCTACTGTGTTCCGGTGTGAATTCTTCCATAGTTTATGAAACGCCTCTGCCTGAAAGACAGATAAATAGTCAAATACATACAGTACATATTATAACCCCAGTAAAAGAGCACAACATTGTGCACACCTACAGGGTATACTGTAGATCGTCAGAGAAGACCATGGATCGACTATCATAGAAGAAAGGACACACACAGAGACCTAGATATAACCTGATAAAGGTATGTGTACTGAAATGTTCCAAATAAATACCTGTTTTAATTGCAAGTGAAGAAGACAGTGTGCGTGAGTCCTTTCTTCTACAGTATAATTAATCCAGTGGATTTAAATTTGTATTAATGTCTTCAGAGATTAAACTACCTTTGAAGGAGAAAGAGGTCCCACGTATGCTCTCAATGCCAGGATAGGATCGATTGGACTGCCTTCCGATTCATTATCCAGAGGGTGAGGATCTTCCTTTAGTTGGCTTGGTGAACATGGAAATCTAAACACAGGCTGGACACTGTTGTCTGTAGCCCTTAGTAGATGTAGATAGCACCTATCTAGATGGAAAACAGTTGAAATCCCTAGTTATTTAGTTTGTTTTTACAAACATAAAATATAACGATTCCCAACTCTACCTTACCTTCAAGGTATTCTTCAATTTTTTTCCTTATTACAGATGAATATTTGTTTTTCCTCTCACAAACCACCTGCAATTGCAACAGAACTATTAAAGGCTCTGAGTAGTAGTAAGCTTTTTATTTGTGTCTATTGCTCTAGATGTATAGTCATAGTAATAGTTGTATGTTTTGTGATACTTACATCACAGGGCATTTCACCGTACTTATTCCTTCGCTGTTTGTCTGTGGTGGAATGGGAACACAGCACGTTGACCACTTCTGCGCTACCAAATTTGCAGGCAAAGTGAAGAGGTGTGTCGTTGTACTGCAACATAACAGCATTGGGTTATTTTCTCAAAAACACAGTTCTAGTGTTTCTGTTGCAACACACTAGGTCAGGACTTCAAATAGGTCACAAATAATCCACCACACACTCTACCAGAATCAGCTTTATTGTCACATCACAGGTTAACAGAAGTTAAAAAGTGGGTGAAATTCGTTTTCGGGCATAGTTCCCATCGAATCGTTATTTCCATAGAAAAAAGAAAGGGAAGAAGATGGGGGTAGGCAAGAGGGAAAGGAGATCAATCAAAGAAAACAAAACAAAGTATCTACATATTTACACATAGTACCTGAGATAAGATATAAATGTGTGTGAGTATAGCAGCAGATGTATACTGTGCAGCGCATGTCGACTGCGCAATCCACATAAGGTAGACTGATGCTGGTAATTTCCTGTCGGTCTGTCCTATACCAAACTATGCTTTCAATTAAAATAACAGGAATTCCCAGAATACTCACTGTTTTATCTGGTGTATTGAGATACAGGTCTACAATGTAGGACATGCGCTTCTGAAGGACAGTCTCCTGGTCATGAGGATACATGTATCTCAGAAATGCTGGGTTCTCCAGTGTGTCCAAGAGCACCTTGGCAATCCCAGGTTGATTCTCTTTGGCTGCTACATGTAGGCAATTATAGTGACAACCTATCTGTTCAAGAAAAAACATTGAAAAACAATTTCCAGGATATACTAAATGGACACAGATTACAGGACCTTAATAAAAACATAGTACAGATTCTTGCTTTAGTATAATCATGTATTATTACAATGGTAAACACAAAGATGCATGATGATGTTGTGAATTTAGGAGAACATACATCCGTGTGGCTAAAGAATAGGCTAGATTATGGAAAGCTTTTCTTATTAGATAATAACAACTTACATGTACAATTGTAGGGTTGTCTCCATGTCCTATAAGGAAGCGTGGGTTGTCCCACACAAGTTGCATAAATGCTTTCTGGTCACCCTGCTCAACAGCTATTCTTAGCTTGCATGTAAGGTCCTGAATTCGAGCGTTGGGGAATTCATTGGCCTTCTCCAAACTTTTAGATGGAGTTCCTAAGCAAATGAAAATATATATTTTATATATATATAAAAAAATATATTTTTATTATTTAACTAAGCATGTAACAGTAAATTGGTAAAATTTACCTGAAATAACATTGTGTGTAACACAACACCATACCTGATTTCGGAGTATTCATCCCTTTGGAAAATGTCTCTGCTTCCTCTCGTGTTGAAAAGGCTTTGAACCTCGCCCCTGGCATTTTCCCCATGACTTTAAGCGCTGTCTGCCTGCCCACAAAGACATAGACATTTTCTGCTGGAAAAGAAAACATGAAACATGGCCATGAACACAACACACACATGATATCTACATGGGATAACTAGTAAGACACCTCCGAGGTCCACAGTGATGTGGACATCAGGGATGTGGACATCAGGGATCTCCATATATGGGCATAAAGGGGATTTGTTCCCCCTGGCACCACAGGGATCTCTCTAACAGGGCATCATTAATATTGATCACATCAGGGAACTCCATATATGGGCATAAAAGGAATTCTGTTAGTGTGACATCACATTGAAGCCAGAGTGTGGTGTCAGAGCGGCAAACCCATTCTGGTGGAGTGGCTCCCCTGACAGCACAGTGACATCAGAGCACGATGACATCATGATGACACATTTTTACCGTAAAAAAATTGTACACAGACGATGTCTGCACACGGACAAGCTGTGACGTTTCTCATGGTTAACTGCGACCTTTGGTCGCAATAAGTGTATCAACATTACAGGATTGCGCTTACCATCTTTTGCTAAAGGGTCCTCCTCCCTTTGAGGGCATACGCCATAATACACCACTGTTGATCCTGTTGGCTTCTCCTCTCCCTGTTTACACAGAGCTCTACTTCTCTCTCCCTCAGTCTCCTCCACTGACTGATTTAACTTCAGGCTCTGGTCATATGCCTCCTCTTCACCCGTGTCGCATGACACGGGTCTATCATCTTTCTCCATCAGGGCTTGGGCCAACTTCCTCTCATAGGTGGTCCGTGTGGTTGAGGTTATTGGGCCGCATTTCAGCCCTGCTCCAAGCATTGACTCTCGTAACTGGTCTGCTGTCATGCTCTGTAGTCTGCCAATGACGGTGTCCATGTTGTTATCATTAACAAGGCCTATCGGCGTCTCCGTGGTACCTGTTGATAAGTAAAAACAAATGTAATGTTCTGATTTTATTCATGTTAATAAAATACCAACCAAGATAAGAATGTTGTGATTATCTATCTGTTGAAGCCTATCTTCTGGCATCTCAACATGTCCTGAACATAATATCAAAAGAATAACAGATATATGATACAGGAATCTGTATCTGTATGTAATATGTATTTGGTGGTGGCAAATATAATTGTGGTGGGAATGGACAGCACAGGACTCAGGAGTGTATTTTATTCATTGTCCCACATTAGTAGGTTACAAGAGAATTATCTATTTGAAATTGGCATAATACTTACTCTGAAACAACTGATATTTGAGTAGACCATTCAAGTGAAAATGATTTGGCTATAGCAAACCAATAAGAACCAGTTTAGTCAACTCCAGCCTCGACTATATTCAATATAGGATTATAAAAGAAAATGGAACTCAACCCCAACATTATCCTGTATTATCTGTATTTCCCCATAATTGCTATGGTTAACTAAGTACTGATAAAAACATGGTAATGACAGAGTAGTTAGAGTAAGATATTAAGTTACATTCTGGGAAGTGTTGGTGTACCTACTGTTCTTCTGACTATTTCACAATCTCTTCTCAAGGACTGTTAGCGACTGGTTCTTAAAGTGAGATCCGAGGCAAGGACCCCCATGCAGTCAGTGGTCCTTGATGGGCTTCCACTTCCCAGAGGTTGAACCTCCTGGGAAATTCCAAACAAAATTAGGAAAATTAGGAACAAATTGTACCAATTGGTTTCTACACTCTAAACTGAAAATGACAGGGGATTTTTCAAAGATGTGGAGGGGATGTCCCAGAGATAAACTTGGGGGGTCCATGGCCAAACTGTGAGAATCACTGCTGTATATTATAGCCAAAACATGTGTGTATTTAAAATTATACACAAATGTACATGCTCCGTGTCCACTGTCCAGATAAATGTCCTGCAAAGATCCTTTGCTAAATTACAGTAGGCCTACTCTGTGGTTGCTTTGATACAGCACAAAGTCCTTTCAGAACTGGGCATCTAAAGTGGTAGGCTATTCCTACTTTTAAGAATTAATATCTGAATTCTTCACAAATTGTTGGATAGGATGAATCAGCATATCAGTTGTCTTTTGGGATATTTTGAGGATATTTGGTCGTGAATGGCTTGTTTTGTCCTTTTTCAGAATGTTTGACGTTTCAAATAAGTGGCACCCTTGCTCTGGCTGCTGGCATGGGTGCGGGTGACTCAGTCAGAAAATATGCCAGTCAACTATCATTTACCTTCAGAAATAAGCGTTTATCTTCCTCGTATCTTTCGTCGTCATTCGTAATATGAAAAAAGTACTCACGTACGAATATATGAAGCCCTTTTGAGTGCAGTAGCATGTGCTCCTTCCTTCTAGACGTTTCCTTTATTTTTCCTTGGAGGATTCAGTCTCAACTACACATTCTGGCCATAGTGGGGTTCCAAGCACAACTTTTACAGTAGAAGGCGTGGTCACAGTGCCCACGTATCATTACTGGTGCGTGTCACACTGGACTAGAAAGCTCTGGACTCTGGATAGGATACGTTGGCTTTGCAGTTTGGATCGTAAATTAAATATCCGGCCTAGACAGGATACGAAAATGGTCAGCGTGCTAGGATCGGCTTGCATGTTATGTGAGCGTTGAGGATACCGGATACAGTTAGGCGGGCTTTAGGCCAAATATGGGCACTGCGCAGTAAATAGAAACCAGGCAGTGGTGTAAAGTAACTAAGTGCTGTACTTGTTTTGGGATATATCATATTTGTACTTTACTGGGAGCTTGTAGATCTGCTATTTTCAAACATGTTGTAGGCCTAGTAGGCCTACTTTTACTTTTGATGGGTGATTGAGAGATTTTATAACTATTTTATAAGCATCAAGTAGGCCAATACTTTTGTAATTTTATTCAAGTTCATTTTGAATTCCTGACTTTTACTTAGAGTATTTCTACATTGCAGTATTGATACTTTTACTTTAGTAAAACATTTGAGTAGGTCTACCTTTTCCACCACTGGAAACTGACACCGGGTTGCCCCTGGTTTGCCTCAAACGTCTGTGACCCGATGAGTCATGCGGGTTCATGACATGACATGGATAGGCTATGTTGAATAACAAGTCAGTCAGCCCTTTTGGAAATTATGTCATTATCAACAACAACAACAACAACAACAACGATAATTATTTATTATTATTATTATAAGTATTATACTGTATATACTGGAGGAAAAAAGTGACATTTACAACTTAATAAGTGCGCAGTCGTTTGGGCACATGTATGCTTGTGGTTTGGCCAGAGGGTGGCAGTGCTGCAACAGCGAGGAGCATGCATGTGACCAGCGCCATTGTAAACAATAGCCTAATTGTTCTTTCATAATTGAACCAAATTGTCATTAGTCCAGTTTTGGACCGTGCGGTTCAAACAAAAGCTTACTTGTTAAAAGGTTAAAGCTGTCTATATTCTAATGGTAATCATTGCCATGTTTCAGTAGGCTATAACAGCTGGGTAAAGTAAGTAAACAGAAAAGCATAGGCCTATTACAGATGGGTTGTGTTCCAGTTCCAATTTTGTCTTCACATATTTATTTATTATTATTCTTTATCACTTCCAGTTTCACTTGTTTTTGTATGAGTTGTCAGTCACTCCTTGGAATTCTGTTGACTAAATACAGGGGTTTATTATCAGGCTACTGAAGAAACACTATTGTAATGATTATAGTTGTGCATGTGATTCTATTATGGTTTAGATATACAGATAGAGTTAACCTGGTTGCTCCAAAGTGGAGAGGAGAGGCCACTCCACTCCACTCCACTCCACTCCACTCCACTCCTCTCTCACTCTCTCTCTCTCTCTCTCTCTCTCTCTCTCTCTCTCTCTCTCTCTCTCTCTCTCTCTCTCTCTCTCTCTCTCTCACGCACGCACACACACACACACACACACACACACACACACACACACACACACACACACACACACTTTCATCATGACAGAGATGAGGGCAGTCAAAAAGGGGTGAGATGACTTTTTAACTGAGAACTTCATTGGTTCATTCACTCCTGCCTGCCAAGCAGAAATGGGATTCTGTATTAATGTCAGCACAGCAGCATGCAGGTTCATTCCAGTTATAGGCTAGTGTGAAAAAGTGAGAGAGTATGACATCTTTGGCAGTGAAACTGTAAGTTATATAAATGTCTGCTGATTTAGCAGACCCAAGGTGTAAGTGTATGCCTATTGTAATGAGAGGTTTATTTGGAAATGAAACTGACACTTTAAACAGTGAAGTTATAAGCAAGAATTTCTCCATGACCCAAAGCACTAGGCCTATATATTTGTGTGTGTGTGTGTGTGTGTGTGTGTGTGTGTGTGTGTGTGTGTGTGTGTGTGTGTGTGTGTGTGTGTGTGTGTGTGTGGGGGGTATCAATTATTACACATCAAAGACATTTGGCTTGAAAAAGTCCTTATTTTCTAACAGAACATCAGACAGAAGCGAATAGAGAAGCTGCATCTGCAGGCATAAATAATTATGTTTGAAGTGTTTTCAGTTCTTAACCAAAACAGTCTTGTTACTGATCAACTAATGATCATAATGCACATTCCAGATGGGGTTGGGTAACAACCTCAGCCCATAGGGAAAAGTATTCAGTTAATTTATTGTTTCTAGTGGCACTTAGGTCTTGATGTCCTCATGAACTTCTTCTAAACTAAACCATTAAAACTTTTTATTGAAGTTCCACAGTCACAGGCATGGGCTTCACCACATGTGGATTGATTAGTGGTGTGTGTGGTTACTGTGGTATAGGCGAAGTGTGTTCTGTATACAGACAGAGAATATGTCCCACTGGCACAAGATCAAAGTGAATCCCTTTTGATCTGTATTAATTAATTAGCGTGCTTTGCTATGCTTTGAGGTATAGTGTGATCTGTGATAACCATAACCAAGTGACTATTTCCCCCTATACCTGTTCAGCTGCCAACATAGGAACACTGGTTGGCATGGTAACCTCTGCCATCTGTGTAGCTTTCAAACTGAGGCATGACACTCAGGGGAGCTGTCAAGAAATCCTCTAATATCCAAGCAACTCTTGTTTAGAATATGTTACATCTGCTTGAAGTCTTTGGCCTTGCTGTGTGTTCTATAATCTTATTCATAATGGCTGACATACCATGGGAAAATATGAGCATTGATAGTATACTAAACTGAACAGTGTGACAAGATGTTTGGTTAACCACGTTAACACTGTGTCCCTATTTTGGGCATGTCATATAGGTGAAATTGTTACAAAATAAAATTAAAAGGTGTTTTGAAAACCTTTTCTAAAATAGTAGATTTACAAGCTCACATTGCATAATTTGCTATGCATTGTGATGTTGTAAATCAGCTATTTTTTTTAAATGTTATGAAAATGTTCAAAGAAATTTGAATGGCAAGCGGGTTTAATTCAGTGTATTGTGTGCAAATGAGTGATGCGTTCAATGGTGAAATTACAAGCGTGTATCTGAGGAAATTTGAGGTTTGGGTCTTGTGCCTACTATAGCATGCTGTCAGCAAATGTTGATTATTTTCTTAGAATTTATTCTATCAATTAGCCTACTTTTCAATTTATTTTCTTTGAATTGATTAATTGAGAAGTGTATCAAAAATACATCTTAACAAATTGATTAACCACGCTAGTTTATATTTTGCTACACAACAGTAGTGATAATAGTGAAAATAGTGCAAATAGGGATTGATTTTTAATCAATTAGTGTGTTAAATTAAATGATTGATATCGATTAGCTTATTATTATTTTATTATTGACCCTACTGTACATGTCTGATTAGTATAAATAGGATATGAGTTCAGGTCACAGATGCAGGATGCCAACCTTAGGATGCATAACTCAAGGTATAGAGGTGAGTTTGTCAACATGAACACATGAAGCAGATGTGTGGATGGATATCCCTGACCCCCTGGGCTCTGCATGTGCTCTGCCACACATAATGAGAGCTGAGACATTTTGACTCAAATAAGATTACTATAGGACTAATAGGTTATGGTTCAAGTTGGATTAGCACACACACACACACACACACACACACACACACACACACACACACACACACACACACACACACACACACACACACACTGATTAAATAGCCAAATTAAGCCTACCCTTGCCTTTCTTTCTCTGGTAAAACGTTCATATGACAATATAATATGACTAGGTTATAATATAATATAATAACTATAACATGACTTTTGACAAAGCTTAAGCTACATGCTGGCATCATCAGTGGGACCCAAATACAATAACATTTAACATTTTCATGGTTAGATGTAATTTGGTCTAATACAGCCTGTCATTTGGTCCACTGACACTCCAGAATTCCATTACTGCCCGTCTAGGCATATGTACTGTACTGAGAGAACAGTGAAACTTAGCTGTAGTAGGCCCATAGAACTCTGTCCCTGGGCGTCCCAGGACCCCATGAATATCCGAGTTGTGTTCAGCATGAGACACAAAACGATTGTGATAAAACATGATTGTGCAGGGCTGCAGGCTGGTGTAGGCAAGTCTTAAAACATATCAGTTGTGTATGATGATCATGCATGTTTTAGTTATGACATATGTCATAACTAAAACATAGCCTACATGATCATCATATGCATGCATTGCTATGCTACCACCCTAACCCTATATTTTTAGTTTGACTTAAATCCCATACAGTCCGTTCCTTTGTGAGTGATGATGAAAAATATGATTTGCGGCTGGCTTTGCTGCTACTGTTAGGAACCATTTGTTATTACTATTCCTTTAAAGTGTTCCGCGAAGTAACAACGTGCTTACTTCGACGTCATTTGCGTCACCGCGGTTGATGCCTTCTCCCCTTATACCTCTATGCTTCTCCCTCGAATGATTGGCCGAGCCGTGGGAATATGCAAGTATACTCTTGATTGATTGGCCTGGAGCCGGTGTTCAACAGCGCAGAGAACGCAGCATTTCTACTGACTCCGACATCACACACAGTCACACACACACACCGACTGTGTGTAGTGTACCTTGGATGCCGAGAAGGGATGGAACAGGCACGTAAAATATAATCATGAAAATGTGCCTATTTTATTTAGTTGTTTTCACGTCGACAAAGTACACTTGATGGAATTGACCTCATCAATGGATAGTTCCACAGAGCTTTCCATCAACCATCGGGACATCAGCGGCGAGGTTGCTTTTTTTGCAGAGGAAATACGCCTTCCGATCAGGAGAACGGCCAATCAACCGTGGCGAACCAAAGATAAACAAGCCTTATGATAAGATACAACTCTGTAAGAAATTGCTTATGTTCCACTTTTAGCGACTTTAGTTGCATTTCACGTTTCATTGTCAAGTCTGTCTGTGGTCATATTGCCAAAAAAAAGGGGAACATCTATCTAAAAAAAATGCATCGTTTGGGATGGGGATATAGCAGGTGAATTACCATTGAATTGCATTATAATTATATTATGTGCTTGAATAACGTTTGCCCAGCAATTAAGGTGATCCTGCCTATAGATGACAGATTGATTAGGGGGAATCCCATGTTTACAAGATGTGTTGTGCGTTATGTCTGGGAGGACAGAGCAGCACTAATAGGTCGTAGGAGCGTCTCGCCCCACATTTGTTTTGTCCTGTTGTAGTAATGCGCTCTTGAGGGTTCGCATAAACGCAATCCAGGGAACAGGCATTTATTTTGGACCATAGTTATAACAGCCTGCAGCAGTGACTACTAGAGAAATTTTGCAACTGGGTTGCACTAAAATGCCCGTGCCGTGAGAATAGTTGGGCATATAATTATTCCCTATGTCTGTGTGGTATGTTTTGTTCGATTTAAAGGGTAGGGACCCCCCACATAATGAATCCACGTTAGCAACAGTGTTGAACACTTTGCTGTTGAATCTTTGCTTAGCTGTGAATCGGACCTATTATAGTGCAAAAGCTTCAAAAGGGTGACGTCTGACACAGTCCATTTGTCAGTATAGTGAGACGTGAATGGTTTTGTGACCGAGGTGCAGCAGTTGCAATAAAAGGAGGGCTTGTGTGTCAGAATCTCAGTGGTTACAGGAAACGCTTTGAAGTATATTATTGGCTCTTCAAAGCTGCCTCCGAAGGCTTAGCTTCCAATTCTATTGTCTAAAGCCGGAGGTGGGGATCATCGCACCTCATTGCACCGATGGCAGCCGAGGTTGAAGGTTGGCTGCTGCAGAGGGCCATATAGATTATGGGCCAGGTGTGAAATTCTATCCTGCATGCTTTCCTGTCTCTGTCAGATCATTTATTAGACAGAATGACGGGATGTCACACAGCTTCCCACCAGAGGTAGACTATAAAGGAGAAAAAGGGCTGCAATACATTATGCACCTCCACACAGGCCCATTTGCCATTAGGCTACCTGACCCAAACTATAAACAACACGGGGAACGAGGGGGCATAAAACATTGTCAGAAATAACAATCTCTCTGTCCTGTCCCCCTCTCACATTATTACCACAGTATTATCAGGTTGCAAATTGTGAATTTTGCCTGATTAATCTACATTCCATTTAGCTATACATTTGTGTCCAATTTTAATAGCAGAGAATGTCACACCTGCCAGTTATGGTAGCCTATACTTCCTGCTTGTATTTGACAACACAGACATATGCTCAAATAACAAACTGTTCACTGTATGTCCACTTGTGATCTGTATTGACTTTGATACCTCTTTTACATATTCTTTATTTACTTTAGTAAATCTACCTTTTTTATATTACTATTTTTTTTAATTCTTACAATTTATATATTCAAGCTGTTGGTGTGATGTGCTTTGTGGATCTGAGCTATATGGTTTATAGACTAATGTGGTCTTGTGTGAGGCTGGTTGATAACATGTAATATAAGATGTCATGTATGCCTAGGTATCCCTGGGGTTTCCCAATAATCTCCTTAAACTCCCATCAGCACTTTATCTCCATTTCCATGTAGACACGGTTTGTCATCTGGCTGCCTTCTCCCATCAAACCTGAGTTATTAGTGATGCTGGCCTGTGATATAGCCTCTGCAAGCTCACCCAGAGTGATATTTATTTATACTGCCTGCCATGACTATTATGAATTTTAGCCACTAGGACTGTTGAAGGTCATGTTTAATGCAACGAGGACCGACCTAGATATTATATGTGTGCCCCAAAACCTGTAGCTGGGAGTTTTCTGCGATGCAATGCAAAGGTGATTGTGCCATGCAATGCAAAAGTGATCTCTGAAAGAGATAGAGAGCCACAATATAACTCTCCTCTGAGGGATAATGTCAGGACTTTGTTGCTAAGCAGTTCCTCCTGTGCACCCATAGTAAGCACCGTTTTATCTACTAAGGCATGTCGTGGGTAATTACAGGCAGCCTGCCATCTTTTGAAATCTGCCTAATTGGTCTTTTCATTTTAATAGGATGAGGGGGCAGAGGGACAGGGGGCTAAGGGTGGGGGGTTAAGGACTAGGCCACAGAGGTCAATTGGGGAGGGGTATGGACTGCCAGTCTTGTAAGCCCATTTCATACTTTGGTGTGCAACGCCGTCATGCGATGAACCATAAATGTGGCATTATTTGCCATTCAAATCGTAGGTCTAGGCTATGCCGTCTATGCTATGGTGCTCTGCCTCGCCTACCTCTCATGAATGATACACACACTGATTGCACTGAATGCAATATCTGCTCTTAATGTCGCAGTCACAGGAGGCTATTTTTGAGTATAGGATCAAAGCCCTTACTCCGAGAATATGTTGGTCTTTCCGTAATGCTTCATAGAGAGCTTATCATTTAGTGTGGAAAATAAGTTTGCTGCCATCATTTAAGAGCCCTGCAGGGAGTATTTCCACAATCATTCCTCTTGAGTTCTCTGTTTTATTAAAATTTTAATGACTTGAAGGAATCATTGACCCTTAACAGCATAATGAACGGCCCTGCTTGTGCAGAGGAGAGGGCTTGGTGAGTGGGGGTGGGTATGATGGCGGGGTTGGTTTCGTAGTGAGAATCGTTCACATACTGTAGCTAGCATGCTCTCTTTTGGGATACATTCTAGTAAGGAATAGCCTAGTTTAGCCTGAGAGCAATTTAAAACATTGTGCTATAGGTTTGGTGAAGTAAATTGGTTGATAGTTTATTTTACCTATATTTTGCAGTATCCACGAGTTTCCAACGCCCCATAGTGCATTGCGCAGACGCTGTACCGAACTTCCGGCGCCGCAGCCGAGTGTGATTTACAAGCTCACAACAGGCTGCATCTGCGACGCGACGTGAGCTTGTATGTCTGCTGTTAAACCGGAAGTGTGGTCCAAACAGGTCCAAATAATCTCCAGTAAACTCCCGCACTCCTTTAAGTTGCATTATTGAAGATGTTGGAAAAGTATGAGTGTCACAACACTCATGTGTCCAGTTCTGTCAAGTCAAGTAGGCTATAATGTGAACTTCAGCCACCATAGAATGATCGGGCTAGTCCCGTTTAGCCGGTGTAGCGATAGGGCGGTGTAGCGATAAGGCGGTGTAGTAACAGGGGGAGCCTTTCCAACAGACTGTAAAGCAAGAGATCTTCATCCCATTCATGCGGGATGCGGGATTAAAAGGCCTGGGCATAAATATAACGATTGCATTCACCACGGCTTCGTAACTCGCGCGGCGCTCCACCGGCCGCGCAGCCCTGGCCCGCTCTTCGCGGGCACTCGTGCCTGCGGCGCTCGGGCGCGAAGAGCAGGACCAAGGTCCGCTGGCCTTCGCGCCGCTTGCAATGTCGTGGACAATAACTGTGCCATATAACCATTGTATTGCTCATCAGTACGGTAGGAGAGCCCGTTCGTACATTTGCTCCTGTTAGTCCACTTCGCCGTCGCTACACCGCCCTATCGCTACACCGCCCTATCGCTACACCGGCCAAACGGGATTTTCCCAGAATGATCATAGAGACACAAAATTGAGAGAATAGTAGCTTGCATGTGTTCTTCTGTTTATTGTTCACAGGTTTGCAGGTGTGTATATATATATTATTTTTTTTGTTTTGTTTTGTACAAGCTCCCATCATTTGCAGTTTTAAAGCAAAAAAAAAAGTAGAGAGATAGAAAAAACATTAATGAAAACAGGCCAGTATTCAAATATTTCTGGAATGGAATTAAGTGAAATACAAGCAGGTCAGATAGATTTCAGACCTTAGATACATGTATCAGATATACCAGTCAAAATGATGAATGTTTTCAATAACTACCTCAGACCTGGATTCTACCAAATTGCCTCCCAGAAATGATCAGTCAGTCATTGCTGTTTCAAGTGTTCTGTTAACCGTTTATGAAGATATGAGAGCTGTTCTCTCCAAGTAATAGCCTAATATCTATGAAGATATTGATTGATTGGCTGACTTGCCCTTTGTCCATTTGCACTGGCAGCAGTCAAGGTGAGGTTTAAACTAATATATAAATATAATGAATGGAGCAAGCAACACCCAAACCGCTTCTCTATCAGCTCATGAACCCAAAGGTTGGTCAGTGTGCCCTAGCAGATCAGATAAGACCATGTTTACCTCTTATTACCAACTGAGTGTCAGTATTTAGACATCATCCCATGCAGGGCAGGGAGTGTTGATCTGACCGGTGTTACTGTCTGAGTGCGAGGGGCACATTTGAGTGAGTGCAAGTCGCCCTGCTCCTGACCAACGCTGTTTGGATTGTGCCTGGCTGCTGCTCCAAGTTAATGGCTCCACATTCTTCTGTAGGGTTTAAAGTTAAGCATAAACGCTTTAGAGAGCACCTTGTCGAACGACTGTATTATACACATTATGTGCATTATTGAGGAAAAATATCCTTATTTTACATTATCTTCCATTTAGAATTAATTCATGGTTTATTGCATAACTAAATGTTTCACTAGGCTTTCTGTAAATGGAAATGTGTTATTGTATTGCAGTTAAATACTAAAGCAAATACTAGAAAGCCAAATATTGATTTATTTTACCTTAATAACGAGAGCAAATAGAGGCAGTTCCAGCAGATTAGGGAGCGAAAGAAAGCGACAGCAACAAATTGAACTCTACAACAGTGACAGTATTTTCAACACACAGCACATATTCCTTTCAATGAAAAACCCAGAGCGCTCATTATCACGGGCAGTTAGTAGTGGAAGGACAAAGTGTACGTAATACCTTCATAATAGTATGACAGCCTAGTGGCAGGTTCCAGACTGTGAAAAAAACATTTAACACAATGACAGTGCATTGTTAGTTGTGGATTCTTGAATCCTACGGGCTAATTATTTCTGCTCTAGTCTAATGTGTGATCTGTCTGTAAAAGTATGGAACAAATAAAATAATAATTGAAATTATGATTATAATTTAATAATAAGTAATTAATGGTAAAATGTATTAGTGTAATATGTATTCAGTCTGACTAGAAGCTGGGACAAAACATATGAACACAATGATAAAAGTGAATGAGCAAAGTAGACAGAGGGTGTGATATTAAAAGTAGAAGCATGGCCTGGGCCAGAGGGTAGTGGTCCAGGCACCCAGGCTGATAATCTAGCCCTTGCATCGTTGTAGGTTCGAGTCCCAATCCTGACAACCTTTGCTGCGTGTCACCCCTATCAATAGGGGTGACACCTATCAATAAAGGCAGAAAAAGCCCCCAAAAAGTAGAAGCATAGATTTGACGTCTCTGGGATTTTAGGCAGTCATTGTATTTATTGGATGTATTTTAAGCATTTGCATGAATTGTATGGAAAGCCCTGCTTAACACTGTTGTAATACCTTTTACAGGAGCTAATCTCAATGGAAATGAGTCTCATTGTTATCAGTGGCAGGCCTTGAGCGTGGTTATTGTGTAGGGCAGAGAGGCTCTGGGATGTTTGGATGTTCTGCATTTCAACCTTTGTGCCTTTGTATTTTCAGAGAGGGAGAACATAAGAGAGAATATAGTTCTCTCTTATATGGCGCTCTGATACCAATTATGCAAACTAATAGAGAATTTAACCAGGCTGGCTCTTATCATCCTAATCCGAGAGTAATAGAATCTATTAAAAATGTATGAGAGGGTGGGGGTAGCTGGTGTGGGCGAGTGTGTTCAGATGAACCCAACATCTCCAGCGCCGCTGCCTGCTGTCTAGATCTGTCTGTCAGACTCTCACAACGTGCCCTGTCTCCAGTATTACTTTATAGTACACCTTAAATAACACATAAAATGCAATTTGCAATTGTATGCCATTATGTTATTGTAAAATTACTCCCTTTTAGCCCCACAAAGACATTAAATGCTTTGTGTTTCACTATTGCTCAATATGCTAAATACGGTATTTCTTTGTAAAGCCAGCCTGTGCTGCACTTTCCTTCCTATGTTATACAGTTATTTTCTGTCCACGCTGCCAGGCAAAAAAGTGGATTGGTGAGAAAAAATGTTAGCATAGCACTCATACTAATCCAACTCGTAAAGGATGCTGAAAGCTTCCTTCGTTATCATCTAACGTGTGTGCGTGCGTGCGTGTGTGGGGCATGTATCTTTTGTCTGTGCATTTTTGTATTTATTGAAAGGAATGGTCTTCACAGCAATGCACCTCCAGAATCAATCTTTATTGTCACATAACAGTCACAGGTTTACAGACGACGTCTCAGTCAAGAGACCTTCATCGGATCTGATCAATACATTAAGACATTACAGATGAATGAAGGTGTTCCTGTAGCAGGGCCGGACTGGGACATAAATTTGGCCCTGGCATCTTGGCCCAAGGCAGCGGCGCGTTGCGGGCTTGTATGCTGTTAAATGTTTGGGTGGGACTCCTGGGCCACAGTAGCCTGTGATTGGGCTACTAGGCCAGTATTCAGATGATAGACAAGCCAGTAGGCCAATCATTTTCTTTATCTTTTTTTGGCCCACAGGCCCACAGACCCACTTACATAGTCGGCCCACCGGGCATATGTCAGGTATGCCAGATGCCCAGTCCACCCCTGTCCTGTAGTGTACTTTTGTGCCTGAATTTTCATACAGACAATCCGTGAACAGCACCATATGAAACTGGGGCTCGATAAAACCACATTGTTGACATGCTTGCACAGGTGATCAAAATGGGACTTTGTCAACAAGCAGGTAAAATTTTAAAGGAAAATGCTTTTTGGAATATGGGGAAATGTGGCTTTGTTTCGAGTGGCACAGAGGTAAGATTTCTGTCCACTCCCTGTGGAGACTAGGATTTGAATCCTTCACAGTGTCAGCTCCAGTGAACACAATTGGGGTGTTCATGGGTGGGAAGCCAGTTGGGGAAGTCATTCTCTGTTGCTAGCGTATCCTACAGGTTGGTGGGGGTCCCTGTTCAGCAGGGAGCGGAACTGGGAAGTATAGTGTGTTCCTCTGCATGCATTATGCCCTCCCTGCCTTTGAAACTCCTCATTGTCAGGTTAAGAAGCGGCTGGTGACTTAATGTATATTGGAAGAGACGTGGTGTCTACCCTTTCCCCAAGACCAGTAGGGGAAGGGTATAAATGGGCAAAACAAATGATTTAAAAAAAAAAGAAAAAGGGATTTTAGGAGAATGGCACTTGTATGGAACTTTTCTAGTGGAGGAATATAGCTTTGCACCAGGACCCAAACGAAAATGTGCCAAACCGTTTCAAACACTGTTTGGGTCTCCTGGGCTGCTCCAGCTCACACCCATGAGGCTGTTTAGTGGTAGAAGAAAGATTGTTGAAGGTCAGGCCCATGAGGAATTTGGGGCTTTAAGGAGGGTGTCACGCTTGCTTTACACATTTTTATGCCCCACTTTGATATGTTTACCACTATCTAAATATGTCTTTGCTGCATTTTGGGAGGAGGAAGAAAGTGTGCTGCACAAACCGAGTATTAGTGCATATGGGCAGCTTTATTTTCCTCAGAAATGTGAGTCAATTTCAGCTTAGATTGTCAGCCAAGGAAAGGGGACAAGACGTGAGCGTGATTATAGAAGATATGTGTGTGTGTGTGTGTGTGTGTGTGTGTGTGTGTGTGTGTGTGTGTGTGTGTGTGTATTCCCTTTTACCTGAAGACATTTGTTTTGTATTTCAAAGAGATATATATGGTTGTTTATGTCTTATCAAAAGTGTCAATGGTATTCTCTGAAGGTCCTCAGGGGAAGCCATCTGGTTTCTATTAGACTTAAAGAGGAAGGATCGGTTCTCTGCCTATTTGAACCATCACAACCATCATCTAGTCTCTTCATCACTTCCCTTGTTGCTCCTGCAGTGACCTTGTTTTATCTTCTCGTGCTTAGCCCTGTCCTGAGCCCAAGGATGACAATGGGTTATAAAATGAGACATTTTACTTTTCGTGCCATTTTCCCAGAGACCCCAGAGTCTATCACTGATGGAAAGAGCCAATTTGTCTGCCAGAGCGTCATTATCAGAAAACCTTGGGAGACAAAAGATGGACTGCATAGTGCAGGGTCCTTATCTCTCTGGCAGACCCTCAGTGAACCACATCATGTTTGATAACACTGCTTATCAGCCACTCTGATGTCACCCCAAACTGGCGAGGATTGAATGTCCTTGCAGCTTAAACTTTGTCCTATTTTCCTATTATCCGTGACTGTGGAAACCTTGCAGACATTAGCTTATAGGAAATGGAAATTAAAGCTTCATAACAGTCACAGAAAAGTGCTGAAAGAGCTGAACAAATGGAGATTGTATCCAATCAGGAGCTTTTTGAAGAGTGGAAGACAATTGTTGGCAGTGCAACAAAATGAGATACAATGCAACATGGCTTAACAGTTGGCACATTTTTGCGTTAGTAGCCTTATTTTAGTTTGAATTGAGCTATGCTTGTGGCTGCCAGAGAATATTATCGTATTAGCATTGCAGAAATATGGTCTGTACTGTAGTTACTTCTCATAAGCTGAATTGAGATATCAGTTTGCCAATTACAGTGGAAGAGACGGAATATGCTAAAGTCCCATACATCAAGGAATATAAGGCATGGCGCTTGCTTTTGTTGTGAAACACATTTTCTGGAGGGCTGGATAAATGGCATCACAGAGATCTTAGCCCTGATAATGTTATTCTACTGTCTCACATTACTTTGATCTCGGGTCCCTTTGCCTTAAATTTTGTCAGGATAGGTAACTGTAAGCCCAAAGCCTAATTTATACTTTGTTGCATGTCTCGTTCACCGAAAATCACATATTTTCAAGCTATTTTCAAGCTACTAGTCACACTGTCATGCGACTAGTAGCCTATAAATTAGGCATACGTTTTCACAAAACATCTTTAGATGAAACTTTGTTACACGTTTCTTATTTTCACTTTTATGGTTTCAGTGAAAACGTCTTTTTGTTTAAAACAGTGGCTTCTCTTTGTGAATTCTAATGTCCCCCTCCTTGATGTATTTCCATATAGGAACAAATTAGAGGGTAATGGAAGGTATTCTGACTCTCGTCTCATTTTTTGCCAGTAAAGTACTGAAGGCTTTTCCCCGCAGATACCTTTCCACTTTACTCTGTTCTTTCTTTGCCTTTTCTGCTCATCCCTCTTTTGACAAATTGTGTCGTAGTGGAAGGGTTGTTGTGAAATTGGTTGGAATTGGTTTCAGAAGTCTGACCTTACCAAGGCTTTTAGGTTTCCATGTGTGTGTGATCAGATGAGAAAAGCCATGCTGAGCAGTTTGAAGTGAGCTGTCACTATGGGGCGGAAGGAAAGCCTGATTTATATTATATTTGGTTGCGCACTAGTGTTGTGAACTGAAAGTATCCGATCTACAAGCTCACGTGAGCTTGTAGATCGGCTATTTTCTCAGGCTCAGGAGATGAGGAAGTGATAGGAGTGGGAATCTCTTTAGGCACCTGAATAAAAAAAAAAAGCAACCACTCCTTTATTCTTTTGACATGGAGGTATTCATGTTTCTGCTGCTAGTTTCTGAGCACTATCCTGTGGTTGACTAACTTAAGCTGCCCTCTGGACCTTGAGGGAGAAAAGAAAACATTAAGCCAGTAGAAACAGACAAAAAAATGAATGAGAGATGCAAAGGCAGTCTGACAGCTGTGTGCTGGAGGCTCCTATTAGCTTACCACAACAGAATGAAAGTAGTTTGTTTCAATGCAAGTGTATGAACTGCTCCCTCAATAAGAGCTAGAGCAAATCTTTTGATAGCATGTTAGATAGGGCTTTGGCCGTAATATTTTGCATAGTTTGCAGTTAGCAGCTGTCTATCTACGAGGTGCATCAATCAGGTGCAGTATGCCTGGTTTGAGATGGCCTCAGGTAGTTCTTTACGTTTGCCATGCTAGCACATAGACTTGCTGACTCTATCAAATGATCAAAGGGGGTGTTGTAGATGCACTTATCTATGACAGGTTCAGATAATACCCAGCTCTCTATTTAGAATGATAGTCTCTCTCAGCACTGCTGAGAGGAGCCCGCAGCTCTGTCAGACATAGCCACTCATTACCTCTGACAATACTTAACTCTGCAAATAGCACAACCCATTTTAGAGAACCTGCCACTTTTGGCTTTCACTGCTGATCAATACAGCTATCAATTCATACAGCAATTTAAGAAGCCCAGCGCTGCAGGCTAGGGAGAGATTGAAGGGCACAGCCTTACTGTAGGCTACAGAAGGCCTTGTAAATGATCTGTGTAACAGCAGCTGACAGAACAAGGTTGAAAACGGGAAAGTGCCATCATAACAACTAAGCACATGGAGGAAATGGAAACTCTATTAAATGATATTACTTACTATGTGTAGCAGCTCACAGGGGGGGGGGGGGGGGGTCCTGCATTTTTATAAAGTAAGCACCCGAAGTGGGTGCTTTGTTCTATGTAAGCAGTTTAATAACTACTTAAAGCTTAAGCCCTATACTTAATTGTATAATGAATAGTGAAAATAGCTGATCTACAAGCTCACAATGCTTTCTTTATGTGGTTAAGTAAAGGAGAGATCTTTTCAATATCATTATCAATAGTTGCTTATAATTTAATGCAACTGTGAATGAACAGAGTTGCAATAACACTTTTTATTTTATTTTATTTTTTTCAAATCAACGCAATCAATTTTTATCCTCAGCATTCTGGTAGTTGCCGTAAATAGTCTCTCAAGCCTAGCCTAGCACAGCCAGACAATCCACCCATGTTAAAACAAGGTGGGGATGTATACTGCAGTTAGTTAGCTGCATTAGTATATAGTCTGGCCAAGCCAGGCTATCTCAAGCCAGCTCTTCCACAATCGTCAAAACATACAGAGCCTGTACTTCCACCTCCTAAAAGTCCCACAAAGGAATCTGTCATCTATTTGTCATTTCCATTCACAAAAATCCTTTTTCAAATATCTTGAATATTTTGAATTTCCATTTCTGATAAGCAGCAAGGCAGCTAGGCTTCGATTAATTTGGCTTCCAGTAGGACTTGTTTGACTGCAAAGGCGAAATGGAAGTGGGGGAGGCGGGACACGCACTATATTTCCTACGCCTTTTGCCTCCGATGTACAGACTGTAAGGTGGAAGCGTCTGAAAATGGTGTGAGCCAACAGGTCTGTCTCGGGAGACTAGACTGAAAGTAACAGTTTCTTTCCTTTAACCCAGCAGGTTCCCCAAAGCTGTCAGCAGCTAGAGCCTCAGTGAGCCACTATGCTGGCATGCATCCAGAGACAACAGAACCTGGCGTCCCAGCATCTGCTCTGCACCCCCAAAATCCTGGATGTCCCACCTCTACCACTGTCGCTTTCTGTACCAACACCACAGCCCTGTGCTCACAAAGGTGAGGCCATATCAGAACCTAGACAAGACTGTCTGCCTGCAGTGAATTATATTGCTGTTTTAGTCCTACAGTATATACTTTGCCGTGTGATGAATAGCAAAAAGAACTATCTACAAGCTCATAATGTATCACAGGGCGATGTGTTGAGCTTGTAGATTGTGTATTTTCAAATTGCTTGCGGTATATCTTCACCTTTAATGATACTGTATGTCCAAAATAGGGATGCCAGAGTGAACTTAAAAGTGATTAAGAAGTGACAACACAGAAAACAACCAACAACACAGTATACCCTGTTAAAACTATTGTTATAACGGCATTAGGCATTTTCTAGTCTAGTCAGTGCCAAATACAAATGGAACACAGACTTAAGTATACGCAATAGATTCCAAGAAAGATTTCAAATCCGTATGTGCTTTTAAACACATTAAAACACAATGACATTTTTTGACCAAAAGTGAAACAAAATGGAGGGCAGTAATGTCAAGTACCGTTACTGTATAGCGTGAATCATATGGTGCTTTCGGAAATGCAGACTGAGCGCACTGGTGTGCCCTCTTGTCGTTTGTTTATTCGGTGCGCTCAGTGTTTTGTTGTTCGAAAATCAAGTACGATGGGCCCCCGGTGTGCTCAGTGCGCACACTGACCGACCCTACTCAGAAGGGTGTCACTGCAGTGTTTTGATTGGTTGATTTTCACTAGTGTCTCGAGCGCTTCGCTGCGGTGGACAATGGCATAGGAAATGATAGCAAAATGCACCATTTGCGGCTTTATTGTTACACACACTTCAACGTGTAAACCAACAGCAGGTAGGCCAATGTTATAAATTAAATTACCTTTCAATAGCAACATTACGTTAACAACTGTTGCTTTCCTTCAGAGTTCAGACTGAAAAAGCGCACCGCTGCACCTTAACTGGTCGTTCGTAAATAAATAAGCCACACTAAGTGCATTATACAACGTCATCGCCCAGTGAACTCACTAAACTGAGCACACACCCGGTGCGCATTTCTGAACGCACCCATAGTCAGTGGGCTAAACATGCCAGGTATGGTCCTTTAAGAGGGCCACTCATCTCTGTGTTCTTGCAGTACAGAGGTATACAGTAAAATACTCTGTGTTTATTTATCCATTTGTATACAAATGTACAGGATTTTACAGAGACACACAAACAGGGAAAGTGGTGTGTTTAGCAGCTAAACTTTAGCTCGACCTGGATTATGACTGTTGTAGAAAACCCTGGGCTGGCCTTTCTCTTAAGTTCTATTATGAATTTAGGTGAGCCTGATCATTGTTAGTTGTCTCAGCATCTTTAATTTGATTAGGACTGCATTGATTAAATATGGACAGAGCATGCACATTTGACTTTGTTCTGTATAGGTTATTTTAATGATGGTGGTTGCAGCTAATAGATGCTACCTTACATCATGACTTATTCAGTAAGTATACTACAGTACACCCTTTTTCCCTTGAGTACCTTTTAGCAACATATACACACATAATGTCACAGTGTGGTTAATCACCAGGCTGAAGGCAAAGGGGAAGATTATGTCTTCACCCCTGCCCGTCTGTGCCAGTTTTCTTGTGCACGTTGCAAGTACCTTTTTTCCGCCACATACTGTGTACACAAAAAATTGTGTTCATAGCAAAGTTCTCAAATGCAACCATAAAATGTATTCTTTTATTTTATCTAAATAGACCATGTACCATCTTTCTAACAGCAGGATAAAATATGATACAGAAAACTTCAGTGCAGACAATATTACAGCATGCTGTTATATCTTAACCGTTGCCAGCTGCCAGTTGGATGGATCATTCAGTTGACAAGTGTAGAATTTGTTGCCAACCAAGAGTACAGTCATACAAATGATCGATTGTTTCCAGGATTTGTACCATTGTGTTCAATTTTACACTGGCAAGTACACAGACTTTCTCTAAGGGTCTTTTTTGCTTTCATTACCATAAATCTATGAATTGTTATATAAAAACAGAAGCCTTTGTCATAATTAATATTTATGAACCAAATTTGAATAGGTATCAATGAGATGTCCATCTTTTCCACAATAGAAAAGATAGCAATTGATAGCATTCATTTGGGTAAATGGCTTGCATTGCATCCACTACATACAGTATAGCTTACATTTTAAAATAGCAATTGCATGCTGCTATAAAAATTCCAGTTACAAGTCAAAAGAAAATATGATTGCTTAAATGGATCAATAACTGTAAGAATGACTATCTGCAAAATGGCAATTGCAAACATTTCTTTGGTTGGTGATACTGTTTGCATATCCTGAGGAAACCCACATATCACCCATGATGTGCTAGCGTACTAATATGAGCTTTCTGTGCTAACGTTGATAATGTTGCCTATATGGAGCTGGGCCTTCACTGTATGCATGTCGCAGTGTGAGTTGAGCTGTGTGCTTTTCTGTATGCATTTAGCAGCATGTGATCGGTCTACTTTTGTGGGGACAGAGATAAAGAGATAGGCTACATACAGAGAGACAGAGACACAGGCAAAGGCTACTCTGTCGGCTAGGGCCCTTCGGTGTTCTTATTTCTGGTTTCCTTTTGGAAATGTTTTGGTAGCGATTTCAAGATTTTTATGTGATTTTCAGCAGGGACAAGCTCTGAGCTCCATCAAATATCTTTTGACACGTTTGAGCCAAGGAACAGCTTGACACGAAAGATTGCCATGATCAGTTCAACTGGCATTGTTTTGTTCATCTTACTGGCTTTATTCATTGTTTCAATTGCTACCTGAATAACTTGTTTATGTCAATGTAAAGTGCATGTACATTCACATTCACATTATTGAGGTGATAGATGGACATTTTGACGATTATTATCAGTGTTTAAAACAGTACAAGGATATTTACATGTCTTTCTTGTTTTGTGTCTTGCCAGTGTTTTCTCACAGACATAGGCCTAAAACTCCAGAGTGCCAGTGAAAAACGGATTGAGAAATATGTTTAGGAACATTGTATATCAACCTCTCTGAACACCCTGTCCTCCATGAAAAAGAACCTTTCTGTTCAATTGCACCGAAATGTAAGACCGCAATGTGCACATATTGATGATTCATGTTTATGAATCATCTGGACATTGCAATTTATAATGTGATAATTCATTATTAGTTAAGCCTTCTGTATATTAGATCCTTAAACGTTTTAGCTGCAGAACATAGGTTCTGTGTGATCAAGCATGTTGCGGAAATATCTTCAAATGAAGGGGAACCAATGATAGAGGCAAATCATATTTAGCGTAATTATTTATCATTCACCCTTCAATAATCAATATATACTTCTGTTGGGTGTTTGAACACATGTGTATGTATGACTATAATATACTGTATACTCTAGCCTATTTAGAAACTATTTAGGTCAACATTCCCTAAATTATGTGTATGTGTACATGTATGGTTATATTGTGATGCCAGGCTATTATGCCATAACACGGGGGATGTTGTTCCAATTTATTCACCCAACACAAGCCATTTTGAGTTAACCTTCATCATGTACTTTTCCTTGGGCATGCAACTTGATACGTCTTAACAGTATGACATATTTTTGCGGACCTGAATGGTAAGAATAGATTAAAAGATCATAATACCTAAAAGATCATAATACCTAAGCTAGTATAACACTTTAGCATAACGTCATCTTGGCATTTTATGGTTAATAGTGACAGGAAGATAAATAACCAACATCTTGCCTATATCCTCATCTGTGCTCACATTTCAGAGGTTGACTTTCCTACCTCCATTACCCCCATCTCTTCATTTCTATCCTGGGGGGGGAAATGCCTTTGTCTCTTCATTTTATTAAATATTAATTGGGAATCAGTGGAGCACTTGTCTACTAAACGTTGGAACAGAGGGTCCTAGTTTGCCTTAGGCAGAACCAGGAGCGCTTTTCTCATCCTGTTTACCTGCAGGGCCCATTCTCCCCTGAGCATCCTATGCAGCCACTGTGTGTTAAAGTTAAACAGCACCCCTTTGCCTCCAGCACCCCCCTGCACCCTGACAATTCAAACATTGCCAGATGGAATGAAAAAGTACTGCCGATCTACAAACTCGCAAAACACGTCACACAACATGTTGAGAGCTTGTACTGTAGATCTGCTATTTTTACAGAATGTTCACCTATTATATCATGACATGCCCAGAATATGGAGGGACGCTAGGGTTCAAGTGCTTATGGCAAATTTATAGTTCACCGCATTGGTTGTGGCGCATGAGGAAGAAATAACAGGAATTCATTTGTGCAAACGTAGCCTTAGCACTACTACTGTATATCTCTCTGCTTGAGTGTGGCGACTGGGAATGGTTTCTTCCCACGCTACTGGCCTGTGCTTCCGCCAGGCTTTCATTTGAGACAAGCACTTTCCCCGAGCTGAGTAAAGGTCCACATAAACAAACAAGGAGTGACACCGGCGTAAAGACGTATCTGCCTGAATCTCCTCCAACACACATATCTAAATGCTCAATCCTGGGGCTACTCAGCTCTGCGAACCCAACACCCCCTTCGTGAAAAGATTACTGAGATGGAGAGAGGGAAGGATAGAAAAAGGGTTGAATGAGAGAGTGTGTGTGTGTGTGTGTGTGTGTGTGTGTGTGTATGTGTGTGTGTGTGTGTGTGTGTGTGTGTGTGTGTGTGCGTGTGTGCGTGTGCGCGCGTGCGTGCGTGTTTGAGTGTGTTCACGGAAGGGGCGGAAGGGGTGAATGAAGTGCTTAGTGTGAGTAAGTGTTCTGGTGTTATAGTACATCCTGTATGTCTTTTCTCTGTTCCAACATCCCTCTATCTCTCTAATGGCTACCCTGGATTGCCAGGTTGAGCAGTTACCCCACTGAACTGAAAAGGACTCTCATAGATGTTTAGGCAAGTAGCCTAGCACTCGAGGTCTCTCTCTCTCTCTCTCTCTCTCTCTCACAACTCTTCTCTTTCTCTCCGTCTCTTTCTGCCCCACCACCACCCTCCCCGGGCTCTTTTTTTGTTTCCCATAGAGGCTCTAGTTGGCAGGCCCCGGCTAACCCAGGACATTAATATTAACGCCTCTTTATGTGGCTACATTAATATGAAGAAAAAGTGCTAGTACTGCATCTTAATGGCGATACTCTGTTAGGGCACAGGCATCTGCAGGGTGGGGACTGCACAAAATGTTTGACTATGGAGACCAAATAATGCTCGGAACACTGTCTGGGTCAGGATTTCACATATAGAGATGAAAACTGTGCTGATATGGCAAGGAATGGTACAAACTAAATGAACACCACCACTTTCACTGGTAGTCTGAATTGAAGTCAATAAATGTCCATGTTCTGCCCGACCAGCATGGTCCCTAACAACTGTACGAAGGTGGGGTCAATTAGTTACATTGTTCTAATGAGTGGGCTTATCGAGGACTAATGTGTTCATAGAAACAGTTGTCATGGGAACACTAGAGACTTTGCTTTTAACGTATTGAGTGCCATATCTCTTATTGTGAAGGTGAGCCACACAAAACAATAAAACATTAGGAATATTCCTGTGGTAAATAAGAGTATATAACAGGTGTGAACAACACCTGCATAATTTATATTTTATTGTATGATGGTGTCATGCGCAGAAAAATACAAACTCACAAGCCACTGTGATGCAACTATAGCCTATGCCAGGGTTCCCCAATTATTTTTCCCCAAGGGCCGAATTATGTCTAGGGTACCAAGCCGAGGGCCACAACATTGCAGGGGGCGACGGTGGCGTTCCCACTACTCCAGCGACAGTTTTCGTCGTTGTCGGGTGAAAATCTTGTATGTCCAAAACCGTTCGTTTTGAATTTATCATTTTAAAAATGATTTAAACTAGTGAAAACAGACGATCTACAAGCACACAACGCCTCGCGGTGCGTGGCGTTGTGTGCTTGTAGATCTGCTGTTTTCACTACTTTTGTGCGACGGACTTGTATGATTTGCGAAAGAACGTACAAATTTGGAGATACGAGATTTCCACCCGACAACGACGATATAATAGTGTTGTTGCTGCTCTTATACCACCATTATTACTGAGGTTGGTGTGGGCCAGACAGTAGCCCCCCGCGGGCCATTTCCGCCTATTGGGGAACCCTGGCCTATGCGATTATACTGTACAGTAGATAGTAGATACCGTATGTGCTGAACTACCTGGCTGGCTTAGGTGGTTTCACCAGTGTAGAATGTCAGTCAGGACATGGGAACAACAGAGTACATTGGGTGTGGTCTGAACAGAAAGTAATAATAATCAACATCAATAACACTAGTCCAAACCCGGGGATGTGCACACTCAAATTATTTGCAGACCTTGAGTTATGGGCTGTTGTCCCCATTGCAGTTAGAGCTGCAGACTCAGCTTCCGCCGTAGTCTAAAGACTCACCTCTTCAGACTCCACCTTAGCCCATAGCACTTACAGTAGCACTTGCCTTCCCTCGATGCACATACAGGCTATATATGCAAAAAGGCTAAAATGTAATTTAGAGAGCATTTTTATATAGACTGATGCCAGGCCATTTTCGTACATCGAAGCTATAGTGTGTATACTGTAGCTTCGATGTACAGATATTGATGTTGATATTTTTTATATTTTTGATTTGTATTGATTTTATTGAATAGGTTCTTGGTCTACCTACTACATTTTTAGATTACTATTTAAATGCATTTGATGTATTACCTTGTGCTGTCCTTGCCTATTGTACATCACTCTAGATTAATGCCTAAATTGTAAATTGTTGTGGAATCGTTGGCACCTGCTGTACAAGCATGAGAAGTTCATGTTGATGCTGTTTGAGCTAAGCTATGTGTGCTACTAACACAATAGGGTTTCGAGCATTGCACGTGTCAATCTGCATGCTAGTGCTATGGGGACGACATCCAAAGCGCCTTCTTGCTCATAAAACGCTGTGTGTGTGTGTGGACACGGGTCCTAAATGGAGGTTTAGCATCAGACTCTTCTGGCATTCTCCCTCTCTCTGTGTGTAAGCCAAATGTAGGTAGCCGCTATCCCATAGCATGCCATGAAAACAGTTCCCATAGCCCAAACTCTACGGTGTTTACCATGAGGTTGGGGTCGAGAGTCCAATGACCATGGCTTTTTGCTGTATTAGAATGTGACAACACCCCCACTGTTGGTTCTGAGGGGGTGTCCTTGTTTTCTGAGTCTTGCATTCAGCCAATCAAATGCAGGCAGGGAGGCGCTTGGCAGAACGGCGTTACGTTACAATATCACGCAACTCTTTATGATTTCTGTCAGGTTGTGTTCCCACATTCTTGTTGACTGACACGGCTCATTCAAATGAATTGATTGAATAACTGACAACAGCCCATAATTCACACCCTCCCTTTACCCCTGTAAGCTCCGTAGGAAACTTCATGCCCAATATCGGTGCCTGGGCCTGTAAATGATCCCTGTTGAGATTCTTATAAAGAATTTATAACACAAAAATGTTAATGATTAGTCTTCAGTATTTTCATGATTCTTCAGGCTATAAAGCTATTCAATTAATATTTTATGTTTGAAAACGTTTTTGGATGGATATTGCAATAATAGTGTAGTGTGGTGATTGTGCTTGTCTCCTCATGCTGGTCTTTTGGGTGTGTAAGGATTTTGAGGCAGGAGAAAAGTCATGGTGTGGAAATGCAATGAGCCAGTCCAACTCCTGTTTTTAGCCCATGGCTCAGGGGCTTGTTTTGCCCATAAATCAGTGATTAACTCAAACAGCTCCAAAACAATGAGGTCTCCACTCCGATCTGTGGGGAATTGCTTTAAGTGTGACCATGGGAAAAAAGATTAGCCAGCTTACCGTGACAGAAAGCGCTGTGTGGGATTGCATGGGGGTGGATTCAGGGTTATGAAAGACCATAGATCCATGGATGGTATGATGAATGCTAGATGCTGTACTCCATCCCTCCGGTGTGTTACGGTCATTAATTATTCTTTCTCTCTCTCTCTCTCTCTCTCTCTCTCTCTCTCTCTCTCTCTCTCTCTCTCTCTCTCTCTCTACATACTACACATATGCAGATAAACATATTACATGTAGATAATGTTCTGCATCTGCCCTCTGAGGACTGTTCATATGCTTGTGCATAATTAGCCATGGTGTGATATTGGGGATTGGCCCCAGCCCCAAACTTCTTACTCCAAGGACATCCCCTGCATGGAAGGAAGAAGTCAGGATTGGGTGTTTTCTGTGAAAGCATGCCAGTTTTGCTCAGCATGGTGCCACAACAGTTAAGCAGCAGGTTTCTTTCGTGCTCAGGGCCCCTCCCAAGTAACCAAGAAATATTCAAGGCTAAACTGCTGAAATCTCAAATAGCGTATATGAATCTAAGTACCTAGAGGCATGCATGCATCAGTGACATTATGCTGATACTTCAGAGAGAATATACATACATGCCTTCGAATCAGAAGAACATAGTAAAATCTGGAGCGTTAATTTAAAGCTGCAGTCCTTAACTTTCATGTCATACCTGGGGGGTCAGACATGAAAGGAGTCATGGATGGGCAGATTGTGCACTCTAACGAACACAAATGGCCGTGTTCGCGGGTGGGAAATCGGGCGTGGAGGACTGCATTAACAAGTCCTACGGTTGGTGACATCTGACAGGGAGCAGAACTGAGAGGGATAGCATTCCTCAGCAAGCGTTACGTCCTCGCGATGAAACTCCTCACTGTCAGGTGAAAGGAAGCGACTGGTGATGGCATGAGTATCAGAGGAGAGGAGACACGTGGGTTGTTTACACCCTCCCCAAGACCAGTCAAAAGTGGTCACTGGTCAGCAGCAGTGACAGGCGGCATGAGTTAATTTTAAGGCCCAAAACTGGGAGAAAAATTAAAAGGTAACAAGAAAAAAAAACCCTCTCAACCTTTTTATGCCAAGTACCACCTCAGAAAATATGTGTCTCTCCATGTACCACCATAATAACTGATGTTAAAATACATGTGCGTAGACCCACCCCATCCTATTCAGCTATGCACAGTTAAAGCTGTACTGTGGAAGCTGCTCAACTAGTGGTCAGTAGCGGTATTGCTTTTTTCGGCCCCCCCGTGGCCGTCGCGAGCACCTCCGCCTCGCCGATACGATTCCGTAGAGCTGTCTCCCATCATTTTTAGACCAGGATTGAGGGAGTAGCAGGCAAGATTCCTTCACCAATGTAAACACAGTTGCTGAGGGAAGCTACTTCCTTTAGAGACGGCAAGACTCGCTGTGATTGGCCGGTGGTGTATGATCGGCGCTGTGATTGGCCGGTAGTGTATCATGTGGGAGATGACAACATTTTGCCGGGAAATTCTCCCCCCCTCACAACTCATAGAAAACATATAAAGAGAAGGCTTCAGAAGCTGAAAATAACAGAGTGGGGGTTCTAAAACTTTAGCGATTTAACAGTTAGGACAATTTTAAGATTTGTTTTATAAAAAAAGTTACATGGTATAACTTTAACACAGGAGGTCAATTTATTCCTTGATATTTTCATTTTTGTTGCATTTCTAAGCCAATAATTTGATGAGCGGGTCATCGGACAGATTTAGCTACATTTCTGAACTTCCCATGCAAACTGTAATGTGATTCTCAAATCCTCTATTAACGGCGAGGTGTGCCCTCAAGCTCAGTTCAGCACGGCTGGAGAGCCTATTTCAACCAATTGTTTGGTCAGAAGAACTACCTGTAGTATAATATTAATATTTCACTCCACATGTATTATTTCTTATTCTTGGGAAACTCCTAGATCTGTGTACCACCAGAGGGGGGCCCAAGTACCACAGGTTGAGAACCACTGCCCTAAGCCAAGGTTGACTGCTAAACTCATTATTTTATTTTAAAAGATTTGTTTTGGGGCTTTTATTTATAGGACAGTAGACTGACAGGAAATGGGGGGAGAGATGGGGAGTGACACAACGGCAAAGGTCGTCAGGATCGGGAATCGAACCGGCAACGCCACCAGGCATCCATGCCCATGTGGCAACACTCCTGGACCAGTAGTGCAGCGGGCGCCCCAAAGTCATTATTTTATATTGTATATTCAGTAAATGCATTTGAGTGGGGAGAGGACTTCAAGTATGAGACTGTGGTCTGTCTACAGGTGATTAACTGCTTAAGATCAGACTACTAATTACCTCCTCTGTCATGTCTTACTCAACAATACAAACCTGGTTTGTGTGTGTGTGTGTGTGTGTGTGTGTGTGTGTGTGTGTGTGTGTGTGTGTGTGTGTGTGTGTGTGTGTGTGTGTGTGTGTGTGTGTGTGTGTGTGTGTGTGTGTGTGTGTGTGTGTGCAGAGTGCAGACTGTGCACATTTGAAAGGTACATTCATTTTCTTTTCTGTAATTCCTAAAACCTGACTTTATATACTGTAGAATGTTGTCATTAATATTCCAAACAAAGCGGTTATAATGCAACAACAGTTATCTTCATTTGGATTCAAGACTGTTTTTGTTATTTGTAGCTGTGCTTACCCCAAAGGTCCATAAATCTTAGCACTGCAAGTAAAGGTCAAGGGCTCCTTCTAGACAGCTGTTTTCATCACACTCCTCACTTTTGTATTATCATTCATCATTTAATTGAATTGGCGAGCTGTGCTATGCACCATTATTTTATGAGTTATTTGAAGTAAAGAAATTGAAGCCAAGAATTTGCCACTTCCACAGTGCATTTCTTCCTGGCTTACAGAGTTGACAACATTTCAGAAAACCTTGGAGTGAAACTTGATGGTACTAGCAGAGCAACTTTTTTGTGGCCTGTTTGGGGTCACCACCGATTGCCAAAGGGATTTATTTTTATTCTTTGTACTTGAAGTAAAAAAGCATTACTATTTACAGCCATTTCCCCACTTCCACAACTTCTAATCCTTACCCCAACCATAAAAAAATGTAATAAAACTGGAGAGAGAGAGAGAGAGAGAGAGAGAGAGAGAGAGAGAGAGAGAGAGAGATTAAACTTGACATTTTTTAATTTGTTTTTATGCACATGTATATTTATATTCTGTAGCTACTGTAGCACTTTGAGATTTGAAATGTAAAGTGCATTATTATTAGTATTAGTAGTAGTATTATTATTAGTAGTAGTACTGTAGTGGGTTTATTTATGTTAGACATTTATTTCATATGAACTGGTGACGTATTTGTTTTGACAGAGTGAGGAAATACTGTAGGCCAGGTGAGTGTGTGAGGCGAGTCATATACCGTACGTGAGTCTCACAGTCAGTGCATGAGATTTGGCATCTCTGGGTTTAGCCTTATTTTTTCATCATGCCATTGAGAAGAGCTTCGGCTTTTCTAATCAAGTCGAAACGAGTATTTAAAAAAATAGATAAATATGTGAATGTGGGCAAAGTGTAACCAATGAGGAGGTTTCTGTACAGCTACATTAAGCTAGCCACAGTGGGTGGTACAGCTGAGATGTGTCTCCATGGCACTGACACTGTAATCTCTGGATTTAAGGAGTGAGACACCCTTTGAAGATGAGTTAGTATTCAAACTGTTTGAAGTGTTTGTGGAACATCAAGCCAATCTCACAGCTCAGGGCCAAACACTAAAACTCTAGTGAATGACGGGTGGCACAAATGACAGGATTAGTTTTTTAGAATATTTATTTTTCAGTGGCAATTGGGAGCGATGAGCCATGACAGATTATACGTGATTTTGTGTGCTGTTGGTCAGTAGTGATGGAAGAAAACCTTTTCTTTTGTAGCAGAGCTCTTTTGCTCATATCTAATAATTTAGCCTAATTTTACTACTTTAGTAGAGGTGGATGATGTCACCTTTTCTTATTAAGACTAGGGGATCTTGAACTCCAAATGTCTCAGAGGTGGGCTATGGAGGCTAAACAATTTACCTGACGTTAATACGTTGTACAGTATGTGTGTATGTACAGTATATGGTATGTCCCCTCAAAAGTAAACCAATCATAGGCATAGCTCATGCCACTACATGCATGATGTCACGAACAGAAGCACCTCTAGGCCATGAAAGCCTTAATTTCTTTCTTTCTTTGAAACTTAAGAAGAGGATAATGAGTTGGAATATAGTTGAAAATCTATCCTGCTAGTCTTACCGTTACCACGTTAGCTGTGGTTATGCTGTGCAGCATGGAAATACATTATAATAATGAATTGTACCTGTACCAGTCAACCCAACATCTGTAAATGATGTATAAAGATTGCTAAATGGCATAGACCACACTTTATCTCAATTACTTCGCTGTTTTCTCCCTGTTCCTCATTCCCATCACTCTCCTCATTGGCAGATTAGGTGTGAGACTGTACAGTCGTTTGCTTTTGTATTAAGGCTGTGTAGACATCTGTTCTACACACTCCCAGATGCCCTTGTTTTCTGTGGCAGTGCTATATTGCGATACATAAATAAGCAGTGTTTTGCTGTGCTGTATTTCTCTGAGGAATTCACTCATGCTGCTGGCACCATGGTGCGGTTCCCCATTCTCCACTGGGAGACGGCTGGATGGCTAGAACACTCCACCTCGCCCCTTTCTTCCATTTTAAACACCCAATTTATTTCCTTCATGAGATGGATCTTGTAGATTGAATCATTTTCACAGTTGGAGGCTCGTTGTGGGCCTGAAATGAAATGAACCCCCAAATCAATTTCAAACGGGAACAACAAGTGAGCTCTCCCCCTGCATCGCTGAAGTACCTCTTCAAATGGATTTTGTTATTGAAAACGAAATGAAGTGTTGTGTTTTTCCCCCCCGCCCCATTTTCCTTTTATTGCAGATTACTGCTTTGTTCTCTTCACTACCGTGATTTCCGCTGACTGTGGTGTAATCTAGGTTAATTTCAGCACTTTTGCTTTTCATGTCAGGAATTCCATAAAAGTGTCGTTCTGAAGGGTGGTGGTAATTTCTGCCGGGTGATTTATTGCTTTTAAATGGAGCGCCTTTTCCGCCTCTCCTTTGTCGCTGTGAGTTAAGCAGCCATGAAATTGCCTGAATAATGGTGTTTAAATCCAATCTAGGTTTGTCCCCTCAGCTTTCCCGTACACCATTCAATAGCATGTCCTCCTGCTGGTTGTGCTTTCTCTGTCTGCTGCAACTTCTTCTTCACCCAAAGCTCCAGGCTTTTACATTAGTGTCAATTCAGGTTCACAGAAGGATTAACCACTTAAGCTGAATACTTAGTCATACGACGGAGCGAAAACAGCAGATCTACACACTTAAAATGCGAAGCATCGAACATGTACATACATACAGGATGATATTCTCAAAATAGGTTGACCAATGTTGACCATCACAGGGGGGTTGTAGAGGAAGAGCAGATGAGAATGAGTTCCACTTTGTGTTCTATTGTCCCTTATACCATGAATTGCATAAAACAATATTGAATATGTCTCAAAACTCACATTTGATGTGGTTCATTGATGCAGAGAGACTGAACACAAGGTATTCGCACTTGCTGAATACTTAAGAGAAAGCTTGCTATAAAGCCAGTGTTTCTGAACCTTTTTTGGGCCAGTGCTGCCTATCCACTTTCCAGGTCCCTGTTAAAATGTAAACTTTATTTTGAACTTTACATTAAACTGGACTGTTTTACACATGATATTGACCATGATAGTGACATGATATACTAACCATCCTCAGTATCATGTCAGTATCATGTCGGCCCCATGGATAACCAAGTTGGAACTATGATGTGGTACTCTATATATACTATAGTAAATGTCAGATGCAAGAAACGATGAGTCAAAACTATTAGCCTGCTTCAGCCAAGCTCATAATGGCTTCAGTCATGATTTATTGAATTGCAATGTTTTTCCACATATTACATTAAGATACAAACCTTAAGTACCACTTTTAGATGACATTTGCTGTTTCTTCTCACATTTAGCAGCATCAGGTTCCACTTATGCCTAATTTATACACAGTTGTACGACTAAGGGTCGATCCATACCGTTATAAGGAGCCTAACAAAGTTCGGTTCGGCACTAGGCAAACCCAAATATGGTTCGCATCTCCCGGTTCGGGGGGGGCGTCAACCGACTAAATTCGGCTCTACGGTGCTGACGAAATGTTGTGACCTCCCGACTTAATTTCGGTACTCAGCGGTGTCTTCTAATTCATTCAGCCCGGCTTCAAGTGCATATTCTCGGCTGTAAATCCAAGGAAACATCGGTCGTTTGGGAGGGAGACACGCCGACTTCCAAATGCTTGTGCCGTGTGTTGGGCATCGCTCTGGTATGGGGAGACGAGTGGAGTGGTGGACTGGGAGGCGCGCGCGCGACACACATACACACACACACACACACACACACACACACACACACACACACACACACACACACACACACACACACACACACACACACACACACACACACACACACACACACACACACACACACACACGTCACACACACACACACACGCAGCTTTGGTGCATGTCTTGCTAGTGCTACTCGCGCCGACCGTTTTAAAGAGAAAAGAAAAGCATAGACACAACTTTGCTAATGTTCCGTGTTGTCCACGACGAGTTGTGACTGCGTGATATGCATGCAGCAAGAGAGGCGGCCGCGGCACGTCTATAATGTGAGCTTGTAGCAGCAGCAGCACCCGTCACTGGTGCTGCTGCCTGCTGGAGCTGCCTGCTACTGTACTCACTGGACTTCAAGTCATTCAACGTGCAGCGCCAGGGCAAGTCAAATATGTATCCGCCCTGCAATGCTCATTCATCGGCCACAAACGTTGTCATGCCACGGACCTCCAATATTTAAGCGACTTCGGCACTATAGCCGTTAAGAAAGTATGGATGAACTCCCCCCGAACCTAAATAATTTCGGGTCGGGGAGCACTCCCGAACCGAAATTAGTTAGGGTCCTTATAACGGTATGAAACGACCCTAAGTAAAATCAGGCTTTAGGCTGCCCTATGATGAGTGGCTCATTATCTCCAAATGAATCCCACTTGAGCCAATGAGGTAAAATTAGCTCCTCCCTTGTTGCCTCTGCAACCCTCCCTGATTTCCCTGGGTAATCGGATTCTAGGTGGAAACGAGTCTGAATTAATTTCATAAAGTACTGATCAAACAGTGCCAGAGGTATCCCCCCTCCTCCAAATGAGTTTAAAAGAGATGCAGATTTCTCCCATAACTCCCTTAAAAGGATTTAGGGAAGCGAGGGAGTTAAAATAGAAAAACTGCCATAAAGGTTTTATTGTAGTATTTATTTTAGCTCTACATGGGTGTTAACTGACCATATACATTCAAAATGTAATGTATACATTGTCTTGTCAGAATGGTTAGACTGGTCAGATCTCCTGTTTATGAAATGTGTCAACTTCTCAGCCCAACAATAAGGATCTCCTTCTGCTTGTGTTTCAGGTGAGCCAGAATCCATGACTTCTCGGTACCCATCTCCTGCCGAATTGGATGCCTTCGCCCAGAAGACAGCCAACAACCCTCTATCCATCAAAATCTTTCCATCCAACATCCGTGTACCCCAGCAGAAACAGCTTAACAGGACAGTGAATGGCTTAGACACTACAGGGCAACGTTACAGCCCCTATTTACAACCCTACTCAGGAGGTCAAGGTTTGTTGGCCATGGTCAATGCTTCTGTGATGGTTAAAGGTTTGGTGAAAAATTGTGAAGGGAAGAGGACTAAACATTCCCCAGCCCAGACTGCAGCTGCACCATATAACAATCCTCTGAACAACAGCTACACAATTACCAGACATGAACACAAGGCCTATCATATAGGCTCCTGTAAGCGCCGTGATGTCTCTAATGAGACACTTTCCTCCAATGCTATCATGACCTCGGGAGATCAGGGCTTGGCCCCCCAATCTGAGCTAGCAGAGGTCCATAGCCTAATGAGACAGATGAACCGAGTCCCACACAGCCAGGCCATGCAGCCAGTTAGAGAGTCACAAGCCAGCCCCTCTCTCCAAGCTGTAGCAGCTGTGGCCTGCTCAGACCCTGGCTATGTTTTGGGAGTGCCACACCAGAGCAGCCTGGCATTCTCAGGTGCAGTGCTACCTACCCAGAGTGCCGATATGGCCAAAGCTCGGTACCTGGATGAAGGAGACTACAGACTGTGGCAGCAGAAACCACAACATCAAATTCAGCAACAACGACAGCAACAACAGCACTATCAACAGGGGACACTGAGGATGTTCAACAATGCTCAAAGGCGCAGTGGCACGGAGGCTACGGTTTGCCGCTCCCCTGAAACCTGCGTCCCTTTGGGACGCTCCACACAGCTATCATACAGGCCACACACCCTCAGTGCAGACACTAATGGGGCCGGGCAGGAGCGAGGCAGCTCCTCCCCTCTGAACTGCGCTGCTATGCATGGAGAGTTCTCTGTCGGACAGTACTTTGCTCCTCCATGGAACAGTGTGTTGGCTACCCCTGTCAGTGACTGTTATACTTCTCAGGAGCTGGCGACTGCTCACTCAATGGGTAGGCCTAGAGATGTAGGGCTCTCCCACCCACAGCCTCATCCAAATCACCGCCACCACCCACATCAGCAGCCCCAGCTCCATCCTCTGGCCTACAGCACAGACCAAAGCCTCTGTTGTGGGATGCCCAGCACGAGCCTCTGCCATGCCTCAGTGCTTAGCAGCAGTCTGCAGTCTCTGGAGTGCCTGATCAGTGAGATCCACGCTCCTTGCATCAAAGAGCGCATGCTGGGCCGCGGGTACGAAGTCATGGGGATACCTCGACTACTGGAGCACCACCAGCAAAACCACATTCAACTTCCCGTCTACAGATAAGACCTGGTACTGCCTCACAGCAGGGCACAGAAAAAGATAAATATTTCGTATACTTTATGGGCAGAATATTATCAATTTGGGAAGACCACTCTACAATAAGACATCCTTTTTTATTTGTGCATGTATTTGTAGAAGGCTCTGTGTTACAAACCTGAAAAGGTAAATGATAATCATTCGAGGGACAAGTTTATTTCAAGATTGTATTCTTGTTTGTATATTTTGTAAGACCATTCATGTACTGTATGTCTGCATTTCCCAATCCCAGTGCTGTGCACCAAGTCAGGATGAAACTTATTTTCGTTTTGCTGTTTTCTTTAGAAACTCTATGGCTATAGATTATTTGCAGGCAATGCCTCTGTAGTTCTTCATAGGGTGCCATAATAGACATTACATTATGGAATGAAATGGGCAGAACTCCAGGCTGCATAATTTGGCATTTATTCTTCTTTTAAACAATCAGTGATGGTAAATTGTGCATTACAATGAAATTGAAATTGAAACCTACCGGTAACTTAAAAATGGGAATTGTGTCTTTGATATGAAAAATGTGAATATGCTGTTAATATGTTTTGGCATACGTCTTTTTATGCTGCTGCTTTTAGAGGACATTTTTTTTATTAGTAATTTAACTTAACTTAACTTCTTTCTTTGGTACATTGTTTATTATTGATTATGTTTTTGGCATTATTGATTTATGGCATACCAGGCACAAACTACAGTCTAGTTCCTTAAATTAGCCATTGCAGAATGTGCTGGCCATGGTAAGATCTTACTTTTAAGTTATTTGTGTGATATGTGAGCATCCAGGATTGTCATGTTTGATCAGTTAGGTAGTTATTATGGTGCACAGCACAGCATATTGTAACACATCCACTCCATACTCAAACCAATGCTGTGGCATTGAATTCATGCAGGATCTACAATTTCTTTTGATTATCTTTTTTTGTTGACTTTTTGAAGAAAGTGAAAGCATGGCTAATAGGTAAATTGTCTTATTATGTTTTTCCTTTCATCAGATGTATTTCACTGGATTGTTGTGACCCAAACTGTCTCACAACACCTTGACACACTGGAGTGCCACACTGGAGAGCGCAGGCCTTCCCAATCATTGACAATACCTTCTTTGTAGGGCTATATACCTGACAGCTAATTTGTGCAATCGTCATATGACCGCTTCGCTAGGGCTGGGCGATATGAACTTCAAATCGATATCACGATTATTTCAAACTCGATTACAATATGAACGACAATGAAGTAGTAAAACTACCGTGGCTCACAACACATCGCATTGTGATGCATTGAGAGCTTGTAGATCTCCTATTTGCGTCAATAACACAGGGTTAATTGGTTAATCAGACTAGGCAATTTAGTCGATTATAAAAAATCTATTCGTGTTTTCATGTTGATTCGTTGATATATAAGAAATAAAAAATATATTCTAAAAAAAATAGTTGATTATTTGATTAACCTACATGAGCACTATTAAGTTTCTATATATTGCCCAGCCCTATGCAGCATCGCTCAACAAAAATAAATGATTTCTCTGCTGGAAAACGTGATGTCATTGTGTCAAATTACTGATTCTCAGTTGAAGTCCAGTTATTTTCGTCGAGTGACATGGAGTGGCAAGTATATAATTAGGCTTGATGGCTTAAACTGTATGACTGAGTAGATCTTTGTCTCTGCACTAGTTCAATGATGCTGACTATTCCTCAGCCTGTTGAGCTCTGTTAAATGGCAGACTGTCTCCATGATTACAAAGTGCAATTATTATATATGGAATTGTGAGCCCTCTCCATAGAGTATGTTGTTAAAATTATTACATTTGCAATGTATGACCCTAGTCCCTTACCCACTTTGCCTATTCTTAATTAAGATTGTCAAATAAATACATTTTTCTAAGCTCTGTATGTGTTATGGTTATTACATTATACACAACATTACATTTCAGCCAGCACAGGAATACATTTTTGAATAATAATTAGATGAGACATTTTCTGCTAATTACAGTATATGAAGTTTTAGTTTTGGTGAAGTAATGTATGAAGTGAAACCACAAGAGTATGCAGTCACATCATATTTGTATTATAACTACTCTTACTTTAGTTTAGAAAGGCATGTCTATTATAATTTTATTCTGTTGATTATTTGAATCACACTGAACTTGTTCATTGAAATTTGTTTCTATTTTGATATTAGTGGGAAGGCGGAATTTATTCCCTACAGTGACTTCATTATCATAGTCTAGATGCATATTTGCTTGGGGCAGGAGCCAGTGAAACCTTGAAAGAATCATATATATGGAAATTGGAAGGCCATCTCTTTCTGTGGTTTTGCATTTCTGTATGAAATCCCTCAGGATAAATGTGCAAGAATATATTACTTTTAATAATATATATCATCCCAATCCCATTATTCAGAAATGACATCTCAGCTATTGAATACTAAAGCCAGATTTATGCTTCAGCGACAAATTGTCATGCGATATTCACTCGACGAAAATGCGATTTTCAACTGGAAATTTACATTTTCAATTGAAGATTTCTGTTGTAAATACTGGTATGATATTTTTGTTGAGTCGCACTGAAGAATAAATCTGGCTTTGGAAATGCTCAAAATGTGTTTTCTTCTTTTTAAATGTGCTCATAATATTGACCTGCTATTTAAGCACTGGCTAAGATGCCTTTTGGATCAACAAAAACGATAGCACTTCTTTGGGTAGGGGGGAGGTATTTAGACAATACCTCTTGTCAACCATCAGTGGCCCTACTCTAGCCTGGGGCCAGCCTAGATACTAATGCATCTAGCTAACTAACTGCAGTATTCCCTCCTTGTTTTAACATGGCTGGGATGTCTAGCTCAGCTAGGCTAGCCCTACTCAACCACAGGACGTAAAGGTCTCTCTCAATGGAAGAGTATGGAGACCACCTCTAACCATTGTGTTGATAGCATACTGCACTAATCATGCAGTTTGGTTAAAATAACATTCACACAAAAAGTTATGGGTTTAATGCTTTAATGTTAGAATTAGATGCACAAATTAAAATAAAATAAGGATGTCCTCTGTGAATGCCTGGCGATGTATAGACCTCTTTAGAGTGATTTGGTGTTGAGTCTCAGCTTGTCACTGAGACGTTGCTGTAATTGAATTCCTGTCTTTGGGCCTATTGTCTTCTGGCTTTGCTCGGGGGCCTCTCTTCATCCTATGTGCCAGACTGTTCAGGCCGGGCCTAGAGGCAGCTGTGCTGCTGATAAAACTGCAGGATTACAGGCCCTGCTCCTCTCGCTCAGTCAGTCAGGGAAGATTAAAGCCTGATTTAATTCTTCGTCGTACACCGGTGCCGCAGTGCCGAACAAAGCCGATCTTTAAGCTCACAATGTATCGCAGATGTGACGCAATATAAGCTTGAACGTCAGCTATTTTCAGCATGCAACTCTGTCGTATGATGCAGCCTAAGGCCTTAATTAGGCATTAGCTGGGTCCCTTTGGGAGGAAAACAGGAGCCACTCTGGCCTGCAGCAAAACAGTCCCAGTGGGGCCACGGTGTAGATAACAGAGGAAGATTGGGAAGAGAGTCAGGGGAGGAAGAGGATGGTTGATCTGGAAGATTAGGACAGAAGAGTTCGAAGAGGGTGGATTTCCCCCCCAGTTATCAGTATCTTCTTTGAAATACTGTCTGGTCAAATTACGTTGTTATTCAACATCAGCCTTTCTTGATGAATTCTGCTGCTATTTTTGCCACAGGGCAAGGTTCAAGTCAAATTGACACACCAAAAATGTAATGTACCGTAGCAATAGTCTATTGGCGCTAACTGGCACTGCTTTAAATGCTTAAAAGACTTTCTTTTAAAATCACTATGTACCCTTGTGTTCTGTGCAAGTGCTGATATCTTTACCACTGATAATAGAGCCTGACCGCTTGCTCTGGAGGTGAATTGAATCTTGACCTTCAGGTCAAAATTCATTTCAAACCAGAAACAGGATCGTGTCAAAGGTCATGTCTCACCTAGACACAGGATCTAAATGTCTCAATAGAAGACTAGGGAGACAAAATACAATCACCCCAGTTGTAAGTTATATTGTATTAACATACTGTACCATACAGATTGGACATTTTAAAATATTTATAAGAAAGATATATAGTACCACATTAACAACAATTAAATTGTCACCTACACAAAAAATGATTAAAATCACACAAGTATTGTTTTGATTATAAATATTTTTAATGAGTTCTATATGTAATTTGAGTCTTTAGAAGATAAAATGAAAAAGGTGCAGACAAACTGCAATTTCTTTAAACTAGACTTGTCCAAGTTATTATGGAAGCATCCATGGTATCCATCCTGAAACTGGAAACCAAGCAAATGTCTCCTCCCAGAGGATGAAAAGTGAATAGCTTGTGTTTCAGTCACTGGTTAGACTGACTTGAATTAACTACTTCATTTCACATCAATCTTCAATCATCAAAAAATTACTTCGTTTTTTGTATATCTACAAACACATAACTGAAGTACCAGCATGTATAAAGAAAACATAACGCCTGTATCAGACCAATAAATAAATACATTCAATGAACGTTCTAACCAACACAGAAATGTTTTCTAGTGTAGCCGATTTCTGTAATAGTACATTAAAGGTGCATTTCACCCATTTTCATCCTATGTTTGTATTGGTCCTCACTAACACTAATGCTCATAAGATGGCACCATTTCTGTTTACTCCTACCATTCACCATTAGCTTTTCTATTAGCTTGGAATCACCATAGATGTTGATTCTAAGCTAACAGAAACTACACAGCCTCACTCTTCCTGGAAAGTTAGCATGCTGAAATAGAAGCCATTGTTTTTGCATTAATAAAAAAAGGGGGGGGGGAAGTACACTTGTCTAAAATCACCAAACCTTCCTACCAATTATGTCAGTGGTAGGTAGGTTTCTGAACTGTCCATAGCCCTCCTCTGAGACACAGAGAGTGAGTAGACAGAAGTGGTTCCATCTTATAATGAGCATGAGTGAGGACTAATTATATGAAGATGGGTGGTGTGGTCCTTTAAATGCGACATAAAACAGCATTCTGAGGGGAAAAAAGACTGAGCTACAAGCAGTGATTAAATAACTGAAGTTATATTGCCATATTGGCAACAGATTTAGAGTTGAGGGTAAATGTCTTCACATTTAGCATGCTAACACAAGGACAAAAATAAAACAAAACACACTACATTCAACTATTGATTTGTTCAGTGTAACTCACAGTGAATCTCACACCATGGTGCAGCAATTTCACACAAGGCACTAACTGGATTAGAATAATCGAATGGGCTCCTGATTGCATGAGGATGTTAACATCTCCAGGTAGTACTGGTATACTAACTTTAATTATTGGAGATAATTTGCTAAAACTGTCACACGGTAGAGAATAGATTAGGCAAGAGCCCTGGGAATTGGGCCAGTGCCTATGTGTGTGTGTATTCTATTCGATTGAAGCAGACTCTCCCTAGGATAGCACCTGGAATAACACCGTTTGGTTCTCATCTCATAATATTCAAAAACAGCTTGCTGCGAGTGAGCAGCAGGCTACACAAATGTGTTAAACAATCAGCACAAGAGCTGCTACACCAAAGCTGTAAAAAAAATCCTGCGATTTTATCTATACTTTCACACACACACCAAAAGACACACATTTCTGGTGTAACGTTAAGAACAAAGGTATTACTATTTGGTATAGGAGGAATGTGGTTAAGAATAAATACTAAAACGGAGTGGAACCAAAATAAGTTCTTATGGTAACACTTCGATCCTGAAAATCCTGGACTATGCTGTGACACCTGAGAGGGGTTAAAAAAAAACAAAGAGGCCTGTGAGAATGAATTATGCAGGATACTCCAGTCCAGTCCAGTCCAGTATGTCTGGCGACATCAAACAGTGTAGTCCAGCTCTGCATTCAGAGCTGTGTACATCCCATAAACGGCATCTACTGTGGCGGTGTAGTTGATCAAGAACTGACGAACGTCGGCCAAACAGTCGTCCTCGTTCACCTCCTCACCCTTTGACAGTGCCTTGAGGAAATCTGATCTGTAGGGTGCGGCGAGCAGCGCTGCCTGCAAAGCACAACAAAGCCAATGTTTATAGATCTTCAGATAAGTGTTGGTTTCCTCAACTGGAACAGGTGTTCTGGGGGGGGGGGGTCTCCAGATGATTAGCTTAACGTGAAACGTTGTTTTCTCACTCAACAGTAAACAAACCAACCAAGATAAAGTATAAGTGTATAGAGGGTATCTATATCTGCACATTTCTAAAATGACAATAAGGACTTTTAAGACCCCTTAATACCTCTAAAATAAAATAAAAATTACATTCTCCGAATTGTCAAATATTAGAGGCCGAAATTGTGAAAATAGCCGATCTACTACGCCTCGCAGCGTTGTGAGCATGTAGATCGGCTATTTTCACAATAGAACTGTGTTAAAAAAAAAATGTAATGCCTCAAGTCTTACAACTCCAAGTGCTCATCAGGGTGGGGGGGGGGGGGGGGGGGGGGGGGGTCCCCAGTTCAAATATGATTATCTTGGGGGACGCAACCTGAAAAGGTTGAGAACATTTGGACAAGAACATTTGGACTACCTTTTTTCACCAACGAAAACTGAATAAAAACTAAATAAACTAAGCTATGATGACTAAGCTATGATGACTAAGACTAAGACTAAATGTATTGACAATTTCATCAACAAATAAAAACTAGGCCATAATGTTAGGGAGAAGAGATCCAGCGCTCGGGTGTTGCGCTCTGAAAATAGCAGATCTCTGTTATTTCCAGCATGCAATCAAGTGTAAAACCAGGCATTTACGTCAGGTTAAAAAGTCTGGTCACTCATGCGCTTCAGACGCAGCAACTTCCCTTTTCACTTCCATTATTGAGGAGAAAAGGTCTGGATTGAGCCGTTGCAGCGACTTCACAGCACTGAAGTGTGTTGAGTCCAACATGACTGCAGCTAATCAAATTAATAATGGGTGTGTTCGTTTTAGGTGTGCCTAGAGCCATGGGTGTGCCAGTGTGCAAGCAGAGTTGCAAGTATTGTCAATTCATATTTGCACACCTAAATCTAACACTCATTTTATTATAAGCTATGTTTCTTAAATCATGATTACTATAAGGTTATTAATGTCACGGTCAGTCTTATACACAGAGTACACTGACTGCCATGTTTTTATCTTGCTGTAGTTTATCTCTTTTTTTAACTTGAAAATGAACTACAAAATCTGCCTAGGGTTTCTTTCATCCCCCTTTAAGATTCAGATATAATGCCTAGTGTGAGCTATTGATAATATTACATAAGGTATATCTGAAGTTCTCTTTGGCCTGAAAATAAGGGGCGGTGTATGCCTTATAATATGTAAACGTACAACAATAGAAGCAATAAAACGAATGGACAAGAGTATACGAAACCAGCAAACTGCCAAGTTCTGACTGATATGGTACTCATTACTCACCTTGAAGACTTTCTGGACTATCCAGCCATGATATCTCTTCAGTGCCTGTTCATAAGCTTTGGTGATGTTGACACGGATAAGGTTTGGGTTGTTCTCATCTCTCTCTCCATCTGCTAAACTCTGCAGCAGGATCTGGATGAAACGGAGACCCCTGCAAGAGAATGAGCCTCTTGGGTCATCATGTTTAGCTACGGCTAGGCATTAGGCAAAAATATATATACCATCTCAAGTTGTGATATGAGTCATCCGTCATCTATCATCTGTGAATTTTGTTATCGTAATATTGTGATATGGCATAAGAGTTGTCTTTTCCCGATTGTAATCATGGTGTCAGCCAGGTATTAATGATTTCAACAGCCTAATGCTGCATTCACACTGAGAGAAGCCAAGCTAATGGTTTGCTTGGTAATTCAATGTATTCTCTATGTAAACCAGCTTTAAAAAATTCCAAGCTTTTTTTCCAGCTTGGAATAAAAAAAAAAGCTGGTTTGCATAGAGAATACATTGAATTACCAAGCAAACCATTAGCTTGGCTTTTCTGTATGTGCATTAAACTTTGAAAAAGTCTCAAAAATCTTAGCCCACAACACATGTGTTGTGAGCTTGGAGATCATCTGTTTTATATCACAATACCCTCAGAAATATAGTGATGTCGGATTTTGCCAGACTTGTTTAGTCCAGACATGCTGTTTCACAGTTGATGATAATGTGCCTTTGGAAAGTACCCTCGGTTTAACATTCAACACACATCACACAGGCTCTACACACTGCAGGCTACCCACCTCTTCAGCCACATGAGGGCTAAGGTCGCCCCAACCTTTGGCCATTCTGTTCCATGGGCTTCCCTCTCGCTCTCCAGGATCTGCTGGAGAGTTGCATACTTGGCAGGGTCCTTGTTGTAAATTCCTCTTATTTTCTGAAAATGTAGACACCAGTACATAAACATGCATTACCTTATTCATCCTAAATTCACAACACTGATATTAAAGCTGCATTCTGTATCTTTTATATCCTATATCGGGATATGAACCCAGGTCTAGCCATGTGTCCGGGGGAGACATTGCACCTATGAGCTTCAGTCAGTACTACTCCTCGACTAGGTTTTCTACCTTTCTACCAGGGTCTAAAATTTAATCTCTCAATGGAAGGAAGAGTAGGGAGAACACCTCCAACCACTGCAGAGGTGCTAGTAATATATTCTATTAAAATACTCGAACCTACAGATTATTGGGGCGCCTGCTGGCCTACCGGTCCAGGTGCATATACCACATAGGCTCAGTGTGGCCTGACAGCACGTCACTGGTTCGATTCCCGATCCCGGTGACCTTTTCTGCGTGTCACTCCCCATCTCTCTCCCCGTTATTAGCTGTCAGTCTACTATCCTATCAATAAAGGCATAAAAGCCCAAAACATATGAAAAAAAAAGAAAGAAAGAACAGAAAAAATATATAGCCTATATACATATACAGATTATTGTTTAAAAATTAAAAATAAAGTCCCAGATTGCATCTTTAAAATGGCTAGTATTCATAACAGTCAGTAACCCTACTACTATGAATGCACATTGCACAATACTGTAATTCCTAGGCTATTTATACATGTGTTTCAGAACTTCCAGTTTCTTACCGTTATGTTGCCATTAATGTCTGACTTAATGGGTGCAAATACTGCTGACCCTAGACAGTCTGAAAGAGAAACAGAACATAGAGAGACATTTGAGCCAAGTACAATTAAATATGAATGAATCCTCACAAATACCACCAGGCCAGTGGGGACGTGCCATGCATGGGGGCTGCTGACTAGAAATCAGTCAACTTATTGTGAAGAATGCGGCGAATCTTCTGGGGTCAATAAAGGGTCCTTTCACAGGCTAAAGTCACAATGACGCCAATGTGTGTACTGTAGGCTACCGTAGCCTAGTGTTCAGTGCAATGCACTCACTACAAAACCACTCAGAATCTCCAGACTGCAGCGCCTACTGTGTAAGCCTCCGACAATGTATTTTCTGGTACCCTATTATCCCTATGCGTGTGCACTGTGCATTCGTTACATTGTTACGTCGTGTATATAGCAATACTAGCTGGTGTGATTGAAGATGTTTTTTTTCCTTATTTTTATTGAGAAATACGGTACGTTTTAAAAGAAAGGCAATGGCAATGTAGCCTAGTATAAGTATTCGCTATAGTTCGAAGGCAAAGTCGCATTCAGTTCAGGTGTACTTACCAAAGAAAGGTGGAAGATGAGATACGGACTCCAGAAACAACTTTGTGTCAAGTACATTATCAGCAGGTAGCTCTTTGAATTTGTTGTCCAGTAGAAGAGCCATAGTACAACTGTCTGGAACTACAGCCTTGAAAGCCTCGCAGACAGTTATAAGTAACGTACAGTACAGTAGTAGTAAATAGCGTTCGAGAGAGGAACCCGGAACTGTCGTTCCTCGTGTCTCATGTCACGTTAGTCCGAAAATATCCGACCTCCAAGCTCACTACGCGTCGCGTACGCGACGCGCCGTGAGCTTGGAGATCGGATATTTTCGCCGCGGCGCACCGTCGTACGACGAGGTCCAGGCTGACGCGAGACGCGCCCACACCCAAGGACGCGCCCCTATCAGTTTCTTCTGTTCAGCTGCAGGTGAGAGCAGCAGCTGTGGGATGTTTAATGTCCACGCATCATCAGACACAGACACACAAGACAACATAAAAACAGTGGTGGAAAAAGTACTCGCATGTTTTACTTGAGTAAAAAAAAAAAGTCTCAATACTGCAAATTAGAAATACTCTTGTCTTGTTAGGGTGCCCTCACACCAAAATACCTAGAGTGGAATCAGCCAATGCATTTCAATGAGAATGGAGCGTTTTCGGCAGAATGCTCCATTCTCATTGAAATGCATTGGCGGATTCCACTCTAGGTATTTTGGTGTGTGGGCACCCTTACAAGTAGCCTAAAAGTGGGGAATTCAAAATGTAGGCCTACTTGAGTAAGAGTACAAAAGTATTGGGAACAAAATGTACTTAAAGTAGCCTACAAAAGTTGTCCCATTTCACAAGTTTTCAAATGTAGGCTATACAAATATTTGATAATAGATCTACAAGCTCACAATGAGTCACGATGCGACGCATTGTGTGCTTGTAGATCAGCTATTTTCAAAATGTATGCTGAAAAGAAGTGCTGTAATGGTAATCGTGAAAATCTACAGAGTAACTAGTAACTAAAGTTTTCAAATAATTGTAGTGGAGTAAAAGTCTAATAAATGCCTCTCCAGTAAAGTACACATAACAAATTGTACTTTTTAGTAATACTTTACACAAATGAAAATAATTAACCACGACACAGCTGGGTTATGAATTACACTTTATTTCCTAAAAGGCAAGGATTGTTTTCAACCACAGTGGCACTGGCAATATAGCTTACGGGGGAAAATCCCAGGGTTTTGTCTGGCTCATCATGACATATAACAACACATCCGATAACCCCGACTTCCACAAGTAAAGTACCCCTTCTCCCAGGGTCGCCTGTATTTACTTGATTGTTGCTTGGAAATTAGCTTCACATAACTGATGACCACTAGCAGCACAAGAGTAAACAGGGGTGAGTGAGCACCACACCAAACTAAACGTCATCATTATCACACAAGGTTGCCCAATAGTCTACAACTAATTGCCAGCAGAGATGTTCCCAACAAACAAGCCTATACAAGTGTTAACATGTTTTATGAAAAATAAATGTTGACATTTTGTTAGAGGTATGAGTTTATAAATAGAATAGTATTGGGATTATTCGGATACACAAATTAAATTTTTACATTTGCATACATATAAAATTCACAACGGAATTAAAATTGGCCAGAAAGCCTTTCCATATGATTCAATTATACAGTATATATATATATATATAAAGGGGGGGAAGTTATATTAAACAAGCTATGGAAGCTGAATACACACCCAACATTATGGCTTCAACATTTTACCTGCACCAGCTACACAAAGAGCTAAGAGAAAAGTCATTGGAACACATTTAAAACCTAATTTATACACCATAGCATGTTGTCGCTTGGCGAAAAGAAACAGTTTTAGCAAGTGACGTCTTCATGCGATGAGTATAAATCCAGCTTAAGTGATGCCCCACTGGCCATGTTTACACGGTGTTTAGTATACCAACGCTGACTTTATAGGAGAAACTGCTTACTAAGTTTCACTCTCAAGAGGCGTACACAAATACATGAGATCAAGATAACAATAGATTCTGCATTGTGTTTAAAAATGTCTAAATGAAAAGACACTAACGTTGCACACCAAAGCACTACAAAGTGAAGGTTTAATGCAGGTTTAAAGAGGTTTCACCACATTGACATTACTGTTATATGCAGTATGTAAAACATAGCACTTTGGAAATTCTCATGTGAATGTAACCCTCTTGTCTTTTCTCTGCGGCAATAGACAGTAAGATATTCTCTCATTCGCCTTCAAAGACAAAACTTCCTTCTCCATTATCATGATAACAAAATAATAAATAAAGCTTTGGATTGATGTGCCTTTGTGCACTGTATTTGTTTCTATAAGACCCCTGCACACGCACACACACGCACACACACATACAGTACGCAGACACACACACACACACACTCCCATCCACCCACCCCTCGAGTCTGTGGTTACATAATTCAATAAAACACAAATGATAACACTGATAAAAAATTAAAAGTAGCAATATGAATGGCACATTGAATATTGAGCATCGGAAATAATGTTATGTCTTTGGAATTAAATCAGTTGTTGTTTTCTTTGGTTGTTACTGTGACGAGTTGCTTGGCAGCTTTGGCAATGTCATAGGCACACTGGATGACCTGCTGCGTGACCAGCTGCATGTCAGAGGGACAGGGGCAGTGAGGTGTGGCCTTCTGGCACTCATCATGGAGCCGGCTGGCACTTGAAGTGAGCAGGCAAAGAGACCCTCGCACCATGTCTGAGCATGGCCTCTGTAAGAGATGGAAAGTAGTCACTATAAGGGTTTGACAGACTAAACCAGTGTTTCTCAAACGTTCAAATTTCAAGGTCTCCCCTTAACTCTGACAGTGTACGAATGGAACCAAATGGACCCGTTAGGGTCCATTTGGTTCCATTTGTACGCTGTCAGAGTTACAGACTTGTATGGGTCAATTTAGACGCCCTTAACTGTTCTGCTGCTGTAGACGGCGCTCACCGTCATTGAAAGGGTTAATACCATGGCGCCGTTGACGGTGAGGACTGTGAATCTTACTGTATATACAGTAAAGATATTATTACTTACTTAATGTCGCTCCGGTCCCGCTCGCATCGGTAATGTCGGCGATTTGTTTACAACGTTGGGCGTGCACGCGAAGTGAAGCTCCTCAATGTTAAGTCAATGGAGAGGCCCATAAAGAAACGTCATTTAAACAAAATAGCCATTTTGAGACATTTTGCAGCAGATCTAAATGTAAACAAGGCACAAGGCAGGGCGCAGCCATCTTTCCTCTTCTTGTCCCACACTGTCATGTGACTAGATGACGTAATCGTTGCCGTCAAGTGATAATCCAAAAAAACAAAAACAACCCCCTTCCAGCCCTTCAAAATAATAGCGGCGGCCTATGGAGGAAACTGCGTGGCACCGAGGCACCAAGCAACCTTCAGATTAAGAGGCACTAATTGTGTTAAGGAACCCTGGAAGGAGTCCCTGGAATCCACTTTGAGAAACACTGGACTAAACCATTGTTAACTTCCTCAGCATCTATACCTCTAGAACAGTGGTTGTCAAAGAACGTTTTAATTTCAAGGTCATCCCATTACTCACCACTAAGACTCCCTAGTCGGGAGATAAGAGACCGTCACGTCGCATACACAAACTTTAGAAGGCAATCGTAGCCAATCAGGAGGGAATATGGGAAATGGACAGATCCATGTTGATGACATGACTTTAGAGATACTGTGTCCGCTTTGTGTCATTTTAGGGCGAAATATGTAGGAGCAGTGTCCAAAAATGTGTTTAGCAAAAATCGGCCTGATGGTGGCGCTAGAAGTGATAAAGGCATGTGAGAAATCAGGGCTGGAGGTTGTGATTTGCCATCCAAGGAGTGTGTGTGTGCAAAGTTTGGCATGGAGTAGGGGCAAAAGTGTGACGTGATGGACGGACAGACAGACAGACAGACAGTCAGACAGACAGACAGACAGACAGACAGACAGACAGACAGACAGACAGACAGACAGACAGACAGACAGACAGACAGACAGACAGACAGACAGACAGCCGGTGGAGCTTTTCATAGTAACTTATCCCATAACTCAGAGCGTAACAATTGAACCAAATGGACCCATGATGGGTCTTTTTGGTTCAACTTGTACAGTTCCAGAGAGGCCTGTAAGGGTCCTTTTGAATCCCTGTCAATGGACCCAGAGTGTCCCTAGACCCAACTGCTATATTCCTCAATACAATGGATTATTGGTGGGGTGGAAGTGGCTCAGGAGAGCAGATGGCTTGGATGGAATAAGAAAGTTACCGCTCCTACAGCTCCTCCTGGCTGTGTGTCCAAGTGTCCTTGAGCAAGACGCTGAACCCCTAACTCAGGGTTCCCCAATAGGCGGCCCGCGGGGGCCTACTGTCTGGCCCACACCAACCCCAGTAATAATGGTGGTATAAGAGCAGCAACAACACTAGTGTATCGTCGTTGTCGGCTGGAAATCTCGTACCTCCAAATGTGCACGTTCTTTCGCAAATCGCACAAAAGTAGTGAAAACAGCAGATCTACAAGCACACAACGCCTCGCGGTTGCACCGCGAAGCGTTGTGTGCTTGTAGTTCGGCTGTTTTCACTAGTTTAAATAATTTAAAAATGTATAAATTCAAAACGAACGGTTTTGGACCCGACAACGACGATATCTGAACTGTCGCTGGAGTAGCAGGAACGCCGCCATTGCCCCCTGCAATGTTGTGGCCCTCGGCTTGGTACCCTAGACATAATTCGGCCCTTGGGGAAAACTAATTGGGGGAACCCTGCCCTAACTGCTCATCAGCAGGTTGGCACTTTTCTTGCATGGTTTCCTCCACCATGAGTGTGAATGTGATGGACATTTTAAAGCACTTTGGAGAATGGTGCAAGATAAATGCACCATTTACTATTTATTTGACACAATGTCACATCTTTACCCTGTCATCATATAATGAGTATAGAAACACTGTATAGCATGTGTGTGCTTGTGTGTAAACACACAACTGGAGAATCCAGTCGCTAATGAGGCTTTTACCATTCACACAAGTTATTTTGGATCCCCCCCTTTGGCTGTTTACAAAACAAATGCTGAATCCCTTGAGCACACAGGGGAGGGGTTCCCTGCTGCCGGTGGGAGTCAGCTTACCTTAGGAAACAGGATGGCCATCTCCTTCACAGCCACATGAATCCGTTCTGAGCATGGCAGAAAGCTGCGGAGAGGAATTGTAAAGCCAAGTTTATACTTTGTCATAGAAAAGGTGTCACCTGCCAAAAATAGACGATCTACAAGGTCGCAATGTGAGCTAGTAGATCTACTATTTTAAGCAAATTAAGCATAAAGATTAATAGCAAAATAAATTAAAAAACTAAAAATATTGCGACTAATTTTCTCGGATCATAAACATTTGTGTAGTAGCAACTGTTTTGTTTGACTGCAGCCATTGACTGTTTTCTTGCAGTGTGTATGTTTGTACACACACACACACACACACACACACACACACACACACACACACACACAATATCCAAACTATACTCCATAAAATATCCCATTATTCTGACTAGCCCTGTGCACATGCTCATCTTTTGTGCACAGGGGGATCTAGGATATCTCCATATCTTTTTATTTTGGGGTTACCATGTTCTGTTGACACCACTCCAGTACAAATGACAGATAAAAATAGTAAAGTAAAATAAAGCAGAAGTAACAGTAAGCCACAAAGTAGCTGTGAGATAACCAGTATGGAGTGAGATTCAGCACTTATGTGCAGAAGCAGAACAAATACCACGCTGGATTAGTAGCAAGGGGGAGGTCTGAAGGCTTTATGCTAAAAACCATTTGAATCCAAAGGACATTAAGACTACACTTGGCCAAAAGGATGGTGACTTGTTGTATATGGTGCAAATATGACCCTGCATTCCATCTCTCTTATACACAGAACGACCTGTAAAAAGGGCTAATGACTTTTCCTTTAAGTTTTAGAAAAATAAGACAAGGCAGACCTGCCCAGGAATATTTCTCATTTAGAAGTTAGGCACGAACACTAGATACACCATCCCTAAATGCAATCGTTTTGAGAAATTGTTCAGCAGCACACAGAAATAAACAAATCACTTCAATCTGTCCAATAGACAGCAGTGGCACTGAATGGTGTAACGTATTTGTGCGTTTCTGACTCCTCATAAGGATATGTATCATCATGTGCTCTTTGTTTCCTGCCAGCTGCATTTAATAAAATCCCACCCCCAATGCACGCACGCACGCACACACACACACACACACACACACACACACACACACACACACACACACACACACACACACACACACACACACACACACACACACACACACACACACACACACACACACACACACACACACACACACACACACACACACGGCTAGTAGGAGCTAGGGAGGAGCAGGGAAACCCATTTGCCCTTCTGTCAGTGTGGGGCAGTAGAACAGAAAGACAGCTCTGCCGGTCAGCAGCTCTGTCAGAGCTGGGCACTTGAGGCTAGAGAACAATATGCTGTCCAGCCCTCTCACAGCACAGGGGGAGGCCAGAAAAACAGCCCTGACCAGAACAACCCAACACCATGAGCTAGGAAATGGTTAAGATGAGGGAGTTAAGAGCAAGATGGTGGTGGGGGGGGGGGGGGGGGGGGGTATAGAGGCAAAGTGGAAACAAAGGGTGAATTCATTTCCTAATGGTAACAGAGGAGAGCAGGAAATCTAGGGAAAAAGGCTGGCTAAGACGCCGCTTAAATAGATTCAAGTTTTAAAGGATACTGGTTCTCAATCATTGGGTCCGTGGTCCAATGCATATCAAACTGGGGGTCCTTTAAATTAAAAAGGTTGAGAATCACGGGTTCTAGGATACCTGTCATGTTTGTTCTCCTGGGCAGCTCTCAGAAGCTCTTGTATGTTCTTGGTAATCTGTTCCGTCTTACAGATGACGTCCTCAGTACCTGGCAGGGTGGCATCCGCCTCTGCCTCTTCCTCTGGCTCCAACGTCTCTGAGGCTGAGCTCGGACTGTATGACAAAGATGAAAAAAAAATGTATAATGACCGTTTTAGGTGAATATTGCACTATGATGAATACTGGTCATGTTGCATGAGAAGGTGAACCACCAAGCACTATATGTACACTTGTACAGTGACTTATTGGGCAATTGAAAACATTGACTTCTATTGTTTTTTCTTAAAATGTATTGACAGCTTATGCTTAATATTCACTGTTATATTACAAATACATATACATGAGACAGAATAGCAGAAAGCGAATACATTATCTGGCACCGGCATCGCTGGTAACTGCCGCGGCAGCCACCACCGCACGGACGGGCAGTTTACCGCTACGGGACCTGCCAGTCCGTGCGGCGGCCGCCGGTCCTACTGGCGGGACTGCTGGTCCTATCGCCGGCGATGCAGTGCGACTGCTGGTCGAACTAGCGGTCGTGGGGCAGTGTCTGCCGCTGCAGTTCCGCGGCAGGTGACGGTGCCAGAGAATGTATTTGCTCATTCTACTATTCTTTCTTTGTTTCTGTCTAATAAAATATATTAGCTCTAATTACCAACACATTATTTGTTATTATGGCTTTATTCTGTCTTATTATGTCTTAAAGTGTATTGTAAAAGAGGATGGGACCGAATTAGACATTCATTCTCTCTTCAGTTCAATTCCAATTAATTAAAGTGCTAAATCACAAGTTGTCTCAAGATACTTTACAGAGAACCAACATTGTCCCACCCCGGGCAAGCATTCTTGCATCAGTGTCAACGAAATACCTCCCCCTAGGTGGAAATAACGTCATTCAGATACCTCCCCCTAGGTGGAAATAACGTCATTCAGACCTCTCCAAGTTTCACTTCTCTTTGCCAAAAATAAAAATAGATTTTCAAAAAGGTGAGTAGACTACACACTATCTTTGGCTTGGTGTCCAGCACTAGAAGTCAATACTGCAATTTTAAAATATTTTTTAGCTCTGCTAGCAGCAGGGCTTTAACAATAGCAATATTGGTTTGTCCATCCAACATTTTGATCCCAAAGAAAATATCTGGAAAACTGGCCATGGAATTTGTAACTTCATGCTCACCATACAATTAATGAACCCTACTGATTTTGGTGGCCCCATTTCCTCTAGAGACCCCCAAATATGCTATTCTTGCAAACTCAGTATACTGTAAGTCAGATCCTCCCCCTTCGGACACGTGCACATTGCACAAGCAGACCCATTTCCTAAGCAGAAAAATAGCTTCTACTACAACTTGCTGAATCCATCATTTAAATAGCAAACCAATGTACTATGGTGCAGGCGCACCTGGCTCTTAAAGGCAACGGGAGATGATGACACTGATTGATTTAACTCATCTGCTGCCATTTAACAAAACCTTCGTACTCTCATAATGCCAAACTGTATCCATAGACCTCCATGTAATTCATAGTGCACGGATCATGCACACCCATGCCTAGATAATGCACCACGTGTGTCCACATTGCTCACAGCTTTCAAACAAAAAAATCCGAATGGAAATCCGTTCAGGCATTCATGAGATAGCAGCCATGTAAACAAAGATGGCTGCCATGTTTGAAAGATGGGGTTGCTATGGGGGTTAAACATGCAATTTCGCGATCGCTATCATGCCTACTAAATGTTTTGGGGTCAAAAAATGTTTTTTGAAAAAAAAAAGATTTTTGAAAAAATGTTTTTTTTTTTTTTTTTTTTTTTTCTTTTTCAAAAAATCTCGGGTTCCTCGGGCGTGGCAGGGTGGTACATCGCGAAATTCTCGGGTTCCTCGTTTTTGGCAGCATATGAGTTAATTTGTTATGCCCGAAACACACCCATGATTAATTCAGAGACCCCTTTGCGCCTCGCACCTTACTCTGCACTCAGATTATGCACCATCTAAAAAGCAAGACTGGAGTTTGACGTGCCCCCGAGGCGCTTGTACCATGCACCCGAGATCTTCTAAACAAGGCCCTTAGTCTTGTTCATTATGGCTTGTCACATGCATGGAAACAGGAGTTATTTATACTTGAGAAATTCTTACCCAGTGTCCTCCAGTTCTGAGTGATTGGGCGTATTGTCATAATCATTCTCCAGCATGCTACTCTGTCCTTCTAGACTGCAGCCCTATAATAGTGCGACACAGACACACACACAAAGTAAAACAGAAATGAGAACAGTTGATTATCTTCAATTACACATTGACAAAGTTTACAAATCATTTTAAGTATGAGCAGCAATTACTTAATGATAGTTAATTATGATGCAAATTGAACCAGAATCATGCATTTCTGACAAAAGAAAAAACAAACAACAAAAGCAAAGTTGATATTCTCAGACGTCAATTGGTTTCCGAGTAGTTGGGGAAGAAATGTGAAACCAGTAGCTGGATCCTTGTTGCCTAATGCAGTATGCACAGCAGTGGATGCCGTTAGTAGATCTGAAAGAATGCCAATGTCAAATTGTGACCCAAGGCCGTGACTGATCTTCATACCATTATTTACGTTATTTTCTCTTCGTTGGATATCAGTTTTTCTCGTTTCTTTCTTTTGGACAGGTTTGGGAACTAATACACATAGCAGTTCTGATATGTTTACGTGAGCCTAAAAACTGGTGTTTGGGTTAACTGTTGCTGGGCAGCAGGAAGGAGTTCAGATCAGTGAACTGCAGCAGATGCACAGTAGTGCATGCAGGCATGCAGGCTATGCTGAGAGGCAGTGAAGGCACAGTTAAGAGACAAGAGGTAAAGAGTGGAGAGAATATGGGCCAAGCAAAGGGGCAGTATATCCCAATCCCCTGGGGCTCCCCTAGGGCAGCTGAGGGGAGTTTCAGTACTTAACCCTTCGAGATCTCTCATCCCACGACCAGGACAGGGAAGAGGGGAAGGTAGGGAGGGAGGAGGATGCCGTACCCAAAGGACCCCTCCCAATCTAGAAAGGGGTCAAACCAAGTTACAACATACTCTACTGGGGGAATGAATGAATGAATGAATAAATGAATGAATAAACGAACAAAAACCTGTGGAGGTACCGTTCCGATTGTGATGACAGAAAAGCCATGGGGAGCTGTATACTGTACTCACATTGCTTGGGAGGGATTGTAAAATGAGTCCATCCTCATGGCGACGTGTTTCGCCTCTGTGGGGGTACTGCCTCATACCAGAACCTGTCTCATACATGGACATGGGCCGGCCTCCACGGACTGGGGGTCTAATAGAGGGCTCCTGTGAGTGCTGTAGACCACTGGGGGTTTGCCATCGCAGTGTTGAGTTTTCAGTCTGCAGGCAGTTTAGCTGAAGGGAACAATAAGAAATTCACATCAACTCTCAATAGGGAATGATCTCTTTACAAAAGTTTTGGCCAGACAACGGCCATAAGAGTGTACGGCAAGTGTGAGGTGCAAGAGCATTGCAGGCGAGGCACAGGGACAGCCAGTTGGGATAATGGCTAACATACAAAGAATGAAAAGGACGAGCAATTCGTACTTTTGGTTTCTATTCATTACAGCTCTCCTACTTCCTCTCATGCTTATTAACCTGTAACCATATCTGTCATCTCTTTATAATAATAATAATAATAATACACATTTTTAGACTGTCATTAATGCTGAACTGTAGCTTCCTGCATTTTAGTAGTTGTATTACTTTTTGGCATCATCATTTGTGTTGATTACAAAACTAAACATATTTACATCTTTACATATAATTAGCAAAGTGAGACTGTCGATAGTAGCCTAATAATAATGTCATAGGAAAGGCTCAGGCTTTGAAACCTCCTGGCCTAGACTCTTGCAGAGCTATGTGCTCTATCACTGCAGCTGCACTTCCTTTTCTAATTATAGCATTGGTCCGTTATTGAAGCACAAGTCTCTGCCATTGTTCTAATGATAATGTAATGCTCGTTCCTTTCCAAGACAAAATGTAAACAATATACTGATAAAATCAACAGCCACTCAAGCACAATCTCGAGTCTGCAGAATAGGTTGTAGAACAGGTTCCGTCCCCATTTACAAAAACATGGGACTGTATTTTGCTCTCCAGTGTTTCTGCACATGATAGTGATAAACCTTAAAGAAAATCCAGACAGTCAGCTAGCCATCAGATATATGTGTCACAGTTTTTTTGAGATTCAGTTTTTTTCTAGACCAGGAGCACTCGTTTTTCGTGGAGCAAGCGGTGCCTCCTTCGGGGAACTAGGAATAAGACTGAGGTTAGGGTTAGGATTAGGGTTAGGTTTAGGCATAGTTTTACTGAGGTTAGGGTTAGGTTTAGGCATAGTTTTACTGAGATTAGGATTAGGGTTAGGTTTAGGCATAGTTTTACTGAGGTTAGGGTTAGCCGGTTAGGATTAGGGTTAGGTTTAGGCATAGTTTTACTGAGGTTAGGGTTAGGTTTAGGCATAGTAGCATTCACCAGGTTAGCATTCACCAGCGTGGGACTAATGGGAACAATGGAGGAACACAGGGTTAGGGTTATGTAGAGTGGTTCCCCTTGATCATCTTGAGCATGATGTCAGAGCGGCAAACCCATAGACCGTAAAAATGTGTACCCGTCTACACGGACACGGACAAGCTGTGACGTTTCTCATAGTGAACTGCAACCTTCGGTCGCAGATATATACACAGTATATGGCAGGGTTTATGTGAATTTATCATTTCTAAATCATTTCTAAACTAACTTGTAGCTACCAACATAGCATACAATTAGAAGCTACAACCAAAGTCAGAGAATAATTATACTAGTCACAGAGGAAGATGCAGAAAACTTAACCATACGGAAACTGATGATCTGCTGTGTCGACCTTATGGAATTTAAGTAGGCGGCTACAATGTGTGTACTGTGAATGAACAGGGAACGGAAGGACAGAGCGAGATGGGACTGTCTGCTAGTTAATTGATTATGAATGCCGTTGTTTTCTTAAGAAATAGAAAGTTCTTAAAATGGGTCTTCAAATATACTTTGGTAAGTGGGAAAGAACCGACTGTCAAATACCAATAGCAATGCAATTTGTCAAGGTCACCAAATTGGCACCAGTTCTCAGTACCCTACAATACGCAGTACCTTAAATGTGTTGATATGCACTAGGGATGTGAAAAAACGCGTCGATCGACTCATGCTCACCGCGACTCAAAAAGTACGAGTCGAAAAATCGAAAAATATATATATATTTTTTTATTTTTCTAAAGTTTTTCCCCCAAAAATGACTGTTTTAATCGTTGTTCAAAAAGGTTATAAGCGTTAATGTTTTCCAAATGTGAGAGGACCGGGTGTGTGTGTCTGTGTCGGAGACTGTTGTGCATGCATGCGGCGCTAGTCAGGTCCGCGGACTACTGGTTGAGAAACACTGCTGGACCGGGATGATGCGCGCGTCATAGCAGTGCGACTCTATGGACTGGATGCGTTTTGTTTACCTCCTGCCTCTGCATGCATGCTTGACACGAAAGCTCGCTTGTTAATGGCAGCGTCGCCGTTGTGTGCGATGATCACAAACCACACTACTCGTCATTAACGTTAATGCGACACACCGGGGATATATGAGAGCGAGCGGTCAGCGCTCCCGCACGTTCCATGGACTTATTGTCACTCCGCTTCTAGTCTCTAGAGAACAGACTCCATGCTAACAAGGAAGAGCAATTATGTATTATCATTATTATTAGGGCTTTGATGCAAGTTCTGATGGGTGCAGCATACGTTGTGTTGTTTAAAGTAATGCGACGTTGTGCTGCTCTCCTCTCAGCTGCTGCTTAGCGGGAAAAAAAGTGAAAAAAGTCGATCGACGCGTCGATTTTCGGCCACAACGCGTCGATTCGCAAATAATGCGTCGATTAACATCCCTAATATGCACACACATCACATGTCTGGTTCTGCCTCGCAATTCCTTATTAGGTTACACTTGACGACGTGAATGAGTCATTCCAAATACTCAGGTGAACAGAAGCCAACCTTGCTCTGCATCATTCGCAGCTCTTCACTCAGGTGACAGTTGACTTTAAGAAGCTGTTGTATTTTGGCTTCCGAGGCAGTGAGGGCAGTCTTCACTTCCATGAATTCCTGCACTGTGATGGGCCCATCAGAGAGGTCAGAAGACTCGGAGCTCTGCAACAGGAAAGAATATAAATGTTTGGAATGTTTTCTATTATAAGATCATGCGATCTATCATAAGATTTTATCATAATAGGGTTCCCACACATCTTTACCAATTAATTTCCAAAACTTTTCCAGAATATTTAACCCGATTTCCAGGACTACAATAATTCAGCTCAATAACGAGTCGCTTACTCCTATGCGCAATGCCTAAAGACAGGTAGTGCATGCCAGTGGTTCTCAACCTTTTCAGGCTGTGACCCCCAAAATAATCATATTTGAACTGGGGACCCAGTTCTCGCGTTGCGAGGCGTTGTGAGCATGTAGATCTGCTATTTTCACAATTTCTGCCTCTAATATTTGACAATTTGGCCAATGTTTAATTTGTCATTTCAGAGGTATTAACAAAATCAATAACCAAAGACAATGCATAGCTATTTTTTCCAGGACCTTTCCAGTACTGGAAAAATATTTTTCTAATTTCAAAATATTTCCAGGACTTTCATGACCGTGGGAACCCTGATAATAACAACCAATACTTGCCTTGGCTCTCCCATCGTTGCAATTGTCCCCAGAAGTGGCCTCCCTCTCTAGGTCTTCATCTGATGCCACACTGTCATAATCTGGCTGGTCTTCGTTGTCCAGGCTGTCACTGCCATGGCAACTGCCGATTCCCTTCAGGATGAGTTCGACATCCTCTGTAGAAAGAGGACAAATCAGAGAATCACACAAGCTCTGCTGGCTACAAACAGTCGTCTAATTCAAATGGCAAAGCTAAGTTCAACTGATTAAAATGTCCAAGAAGCTATATTTCCAAACATTATGATAGTGATGTATTTTGATGAATTTGATGATTAGTGTCTTATTTTTTACCTGAACCATTTGTTCATGAATAGGGTATTTGTATGATTTAAAAATAATGATGTAACTTAAAATGACAAACACAACTTTGAATAAAACGTATAATATTGTACCTTTGGGATTCTCACAGGAATTACCCCACTGCCGACGTTTGGCATCAGTAAGAATATCAATGACAAGTGTGGCAAACTCATGAGCATTGAATCTTGCCAGTTTTTGACGGCCCTGAGAAATAAATACACACATATACAGGCAGGACAGGTTAAATATGTGGTTAAATAGAAACATACTAGGCAACTTTGAACTACAAGTGGATTTGCTAATCATTTTATATACAGGGTTCCCACACATCTTTACCAATTAATTTCCAAAACTTTTCCAGAATATTTAACCCGGTTCCCAGGACTATATAACAATAATTCAGCTCAATAACGAGTCGCTTACTCCTATGCGCAATGCCCAAAGACAGTCAAGTAGTGTATGCCAGTGGTTCTCAACCTTTTCAGGCCTTGACGCCCGAAATAATCATGTTTTAACTGGGGACTCGGCACCCTGACGAGCACTAAGAGTTGAGGAATTTTGTATAACACGGTACTATTGTGAAAATAGCAGATCTACATGCTCTACAAGCATGTAGAGCGGCTATTTTCACAATTTCTGCCTCTAATATTTGACAATTTGGCCCATTTTTAATTTGTCATTTCAGAGGTATTAACAAAATCAATAACCAAAGACAATGCATAGCTATTTTTTCCAGGACCCTTAATAAATTCCAAAACCTTTCCAGTACTGGAAAAATAGTTTTCTAATTTCAAAATATTTCCATGAATTTCATGACCGTGGGAACCCTGTATATAGTTCACTCCCAAAATTACCTTTTCTATCAATTACTCACGCAGTGGAGAATTTAATTCATCGTTACTTTTTTTGTTTCTGTCGCATTCCCAAGCCAATATTTCGAGGAGACTCTTTGTGTCTCCATAGGAAACAAAACAGTGCCTGTTGGTCAAATCATTGGCTTAGGAATGCGATATAAACAAAAGTATTTAATTCAAGTCTCCATGGGGTAAGTAATCGATAGAAATAAGTTATTTTTTGGGTGAACTATCCCTTTAAAATAGGCTTATTAGAGGTCCCAACATCAAACTTGAGGCGCAGAGGTGACCGCGCCTTCTCCGTCGCTGCTCCCATACTATGGAACAGCATTCCATTTCATGTCAGATCTGCCCCCTCCATTGATACTTTTAAATCCAGGCTCAAAACCCTGTTTACTCACAAGCATTTGAATCCCCCTGACACATTTTATCTGTTTTTTTATCGTATTGTTTTTAGTTATTTTGTTGTAATTGTTGTTATTGCTTTTATTGTTATGCATTTAGTTGTTGTTTTATTGTACTGCTATGATGATGAAATGCCTGTATAGCACTTTGGTACAATGAAAGTTGTTTTTAAATGTGCTTTATTTAAAATGACAGCCTTTCTTTGCCAACTAAACACTACATGTTCTTTTTGACGCTCAAACTTTTTTCAGAGAGGAAGGTGATAACATTTTTATGTCATTCAGAACTTTTCTGATGTTCCTATATCCCTAGCTCTGGTCCATCGCGTCTCCTCCCGGAGACGCTCTGACAGACCCGTCGGGAAACGCCTGGACTCGAGATTGTCGGCCCCTCCGAGCGCTCAACATCAGTCAAAATAAACTAAACTACTTCACTACTCACCAAACCAAAGGTAGTTTTGCGTTGTTGAAAGTCTATTCTCCGCGGTGGTAAACCTCTCAGCACCCCACCTACTCTGTAAAATACATTATTTTTGTCATGAAATAAAACGCACACCCCTCAGGCCACCTAGCGGCCACCGCAGATACAATGGTTCACAACCCGGAAATAAGCGGCGGTCGAGTTGGATGCACTTTATTTCATGCCAAAAATAATGTATTTTACCGAGTAGGTGGGGTGCTGAGGGGTTCACCACCGCGGAGAATAGACTTTCAACAGCGCAAAACGACCTTTGGTTTGGTGAGTAGTGAAACGGTTTTGTTTATTTTGACTGACTAGCCCTTACCCGTTCAAAGATATGAGCTCCGAAATGATGTGCAGTGTGTGGATTATGGGATGTGCACTGTGCACACAATATATGAGGGATGGAAAGTAACTTTAACTGGTGCTTGCATGCTAATATGTAGGAGCATCAATGTAAATACCCGTTCCATTTAACGGCTACAGAGATACTGTGTACCGATCTGCATGATTTTGGACAACATATGTAACAGGGCCAGAACCCGCCTGCCCGCCTGCACACACACACTCCCCCCCCCCCCCCCCCCACACACACACTCCCCCCCCCCCCCCCCACACACACACACTCCCCCCCCCCCCCCCGTGTGTGTGTGTGTGTGGGTTTGTGTGTGATTGTGCATGGCCTGAACAACAGCGCCCCTCCCTTAACATGTGTGGTCACAAAAGGTACTGTAGACTAAATAGATATAGATACACCATAAAAATGCTATTATACAGCATACGATTTGTGAAAGTGACAAACGGGCTTCATAGTTATGTCAGGTGTGTTCATATGCTGATGGTGATGCGATTTCAGATCAATTGCTCCAGCCACCGAGGAGAAACGCTGAGACAGACAGACAGACACTCAGACATCTCCAAAATTATATGTTATCTCGAGTCCAGGCGTTTCCCGACGGGTCTGTCAGAGCGTCTCCGGGAGGAGACGCGATGGACCAGAGCTACTATATCCCCAGATATCCTGACTCCTGACTGTTCCTAACTCGTTTGGAAAGGCGTCAGAAGGAGCATGTATTGACCCCAACTCATTCATTTACAGAACAAATCAATGGAGACCAAGGAGACCAGCCGGGTGTAGTGACTTGCCTGATTCCTGGTAGAAGAGTACTCAGGGTTGACAGGCAGAAAAGGCACCACTGTTGTGTCCGTTACCAGGGTGCTGTGGTTCTGAGTAGCCAACCACACTGAAACAGCAGCAAATTAGATATGACAGGATTCAATATTTACATTCATGTATTTATTTTTGTCTACATTTACACATTTTAATCCCTACAATAGATCATAGACATGGTTAAATTGGTTATATGTAAACATAAGTTCTTGAATGTTCACCTGCATCAGTTTCTCTTCGGTCAACTTCATCATAAACATCCATGGCGAGTTCTTCAAACTGATGGTTACTTAGCTAGAAGAAAATACAAGGAAAGGAGAGAAACACTAGTTTAATTCTGAAATCATTTAAACACAGACAGACCCATATTTTGGCAGTGCAAATCTTTCTTACCGATTGGAGTTTCTTCTTCGCAGCTTTTGCAAATTCAGACAAATCCAAGCTGCTACAGAACAGAATGATATTATACGTCTTGGTACAACCCATTTCAACATACAGTAAATACCAAGTAGTATGATAATGAGACAAAACAAACTTACTCATTTCTTATCCATCAATGCAGCATAGGAAACATATTAATTTGTAATTACATTGTAATGATTCGACAATATCATACATACTGTATACAGAGCATGACTAAACCACGTTGCAGAGGTATTCCTACTATTATTAAGGCACAGCACTTACCTGTCTGCCATTTGTGGAATAATAAAGTGTTGTCCATTTCTATGATCTAGAAAACAAACAGCCAATAAGAGAGGACTGCAAACCACCATGACAAAATGGTTCCCACTTTAATAGCGCTGCTTACCTGGCCGTCTCCCACAAAGGTAAAATGTTAGCCGGTCAGTGAGCTCATACTGGATCTCCACTAGCCTGTCTGCAAGCTCATGATGTCCAGCTTGTCTGTGAAAATTGTGAATAAACGTTCCTTATTCATGAACTGTGTCCCTGAATCAATTATGGAGGTTAACATGCAAACAATATTGCAGTTTAAGAAAAACAAACACAGCCGTTAGCCAAATACGCATTTAGAAATAAAGGACATAAAATTATGATTTACTGCAAGAAACTTTTAGAATGCTGATTACAAGTGAAATGCAGACTTTCTGTCCAGTGGGATGAACCAATTCAATTCAATTCAATTCAACCAATGGCATGGGAACTATTTTACCTTGCATAATCGATGGGGGTCTTCCCACTAGTGTCCAGCGCGCCAGGGTCAGCTCCATACACTGACAAAAGTTCAGCTTGGAACATTTGACCGGCTTTTGCTGCTATGTGCAATGGTGTGTTTCCTTTCTCCTGGGGAAGAAACCCATAAGAAATACATATCAGAATTACATATCAGGATAATATATTAATCAGAGCCAAATAAATTCTGGCATTTTGACAGCTCCTTTTTTGTTCATCTAACTTACAGGATGGAAAAAGTTGGCATGTGCTCCCAGGGACAAGAGTCTTAGGCAAGTCTCCAGGTTTCCAGTCCGAACACTCGAATGGAGTTGCTGTCAGGAAAATGAGCAGAGGGGAATTTCAATTACTTGATTTTGACCATTAAACCCTATATACAAAATTGTCTGGGGTCCCCCACGCTCTTATACTAGGTGCACTCCTGTTTTCCCTCTACATCAAACCTCTTTGCCTGTGAATAGGAAATCTGCAAGCTCACAACTTTGCTACGCATTATTAATAACTGTTACATCTCCTATTTTCTCAGAATGTTTACCCACGAATATTGCACATTGCTCTTCTGCACCATGGTCAGCACCTCAGCAACAATAATTACACAGAGGCTGTAGTTGTCAAGCAAATGACGTGTAGAGCTTCTGTTCAAGCGCAGCAGTAACGTTCTGCCCACCACTGTGGAGACTAGGGGCTGGAAACCTCCACAGTGCATCCGACTTGGCCAACTCATCCAATTCCAACAAACACATTTGGCCATGTTCACAGGAAGGAAGCTACAAATAATAGCGTTTTTTCTATAGATTTTTGGCTTCTTTTGACCCAATAAGTGAAATGTTTTAAAGGTGAGAAACATTGTCTTACTTTGCTGAGGTCCTTTGTAGTGACATTATCATCTTCACGGCATGGCATACGATGAACAAACGCCAACATCTGATATTTGGCCTTGATGAATTCAGTCTTGTTGGGACTGGAAACAATGTTGCAAATTAATACCATGGAAATTGGACAGGTTCATATGTACACAACGGACACTTTATATTAAAAAAACACACTCACTGCACCCTATCCTGTGGGTTAGCCTTGCGTTTCCCACTCATCATAGAAGACGGATCCAGAAGGCTATGCTCCCATATGGAGTTGGCTCCATTGCCGTATAATGTCTGGACCATCTACACCCAGAAATGAAAAATAATAACAATAACAATATCAATAATCCTGAAGAAAATCAATTGCTATGGTCTAAAACAATGGTTCTCCAAGTGGCATCTACACAGAAATTGACAGAAAGAAGCTCATAAGTCATTACATGTCTATGGTGGATTTTAATGAAACAAAAAACTTGGCAGATACAAAGAGGATAATCCAAGTGTCCTGTACAGCCGGATTGTGAGTTAAATGTTTATCACAATGGAACTGACTTTTCCTTTTGGATGTATGGGCTCTCAAGGGTTGTTATTGCAACTCTAGATTCCAGCTATTCAAAATAGGATCTAAAGAGTTGCTTGCGGCAGCGGCTATGGTAGTAGTGGACTGTGGGTAGTCTGTGTCAGCTGATTAAAACGATCTTCTTATGCATGCATGCATGCCAGTGACTAAACAACCTCCCCCCAGCCAGTGACTACATTACATCAGTTGATTTAGTATCTACTGTATTGTCTGTCTGTGCATGTATGACTCCTCTAACCTGTAATTGGGAGGGAGGCCATGGTGTATGAGTCAGATGTCGGACTTGAGAGCTGTGTCTCCCCAGACCTCGATGGATGCTGCAGCACTCATCACAGATCAACACGCCCCTGTTCACAGAGGCCCAGCGGGGTTCTGATTGAAGCAGGAGAACACCTCAATCAATACTTGTTATATCAACATCAACTGCAACTGTGTGTGCCATCATCGTGGTATGCCAAACATCATTATAGCTTTCAGATAAAACAAATATTAACTCATATCTCTCCAAGTCCAACACACATTCTTCCAATATCACATTCATACATAATTGATACTGTATGCAAGATAGTGGTTCTGTTTCACCAGAAAATATGACCTACAAAATGAAAACAATGATGTGCTATTAGCTAACTTATGTCTTAATTACTTTATAATGTTAGATTCACATATCCTAACGATGAGAAAGTCATTTAAAAGGTATAGAAGAATCAAACTCATTGATACTGAAGCACTGAAAAGATGTAGCAGCTGGATCTGACATTGTGCAACACAAATGTAAGCATATTTCAACAAATAAGCTCATTTATTATGTGTAGCCTTGTATATTATTTAGCAATGCAGCTTGCTATCCGCTGCTGATCAGTTGGATTATTAGTTGGAAGACGAGCGTTAGCCACGTAGCTAATGTAGCTTGTTTGACATCATATCATATCATACCCAGGGCGCTGCAATCAGCGCAGACCTCCCTGTTTCGCAGCCGCTTTGACATCCCTCTCTGCCGACGAAAAGCCCCACAACTCTCCGGTCAAGACGAATGTTTGCGAGTTACGTTATTTAGACAGCTATACATCGACAACATAGGATATTCCGACGCCGAAAGTAGCTAGCGTTTAGCAGTCAAACTAAACTACCACCACCAAATCCCCTCCCCTACGCGCATAGGCTCTGTAACAAAGCAAGGGTCTCATTCGAATACTGACAAGAGTTCCCCTACTCCGCTTCGTCCTTGCTCGCTACCTCCTTCCTTCCTTCCTTCCTTCCTTCCTTCCTCCCTCCCTTACTTCCTTGCCTGATTAGTTTGAGGTGGGGCCCGGGGGGGAAATAATCCACAATTCCATACCAAATATTCTTTACCATAATAGGCCTACAGTCAAATAATTATAGCAGGTGGTACACCTCATATTATGTAAATAAATAAAATGATAACAATAAAAACATAATAGCCTAATACAATAATTTGCCTATAATAATATATATTTTTAAAAATACATCAAGTTAAAATAAATTAAATGCACAAATCTTAAATCTTACAAAAAGTAGGCCTACATAATAAATAAAGGCCTGTTGTGGTCATGCAACAGGCAATAATATTGTTCTGCTCTGGAATGCATTGTTCATTGTTCAGTAGCCAACCTAGACTACTCTTTTGTGTCTTGGGCCCTGGATCATGCAGCATCTCTGCATGTCCATCCACAACAAATGTTATTGTATATGTGTGTGTGTGTGTGTGTGTGTGTGTGTGTGTGTGTGTGTGTGTGTGTGTGTGTGTGTGTGTGTGTGTGTGTGACTGTGTGTGTGTGTGTGTGTGTGTGTGTGTGTGTGTGTGTGTGTGTGTGTGTGTGTGTGTGTGTGTGTGTGTGTGTGTGTGTGTGTGAGAGCGTGAGCAAAAAGCACTTGAGTGCCCATTGCTGTTAATTTCTAAATGGATATCTTGTGCATAAGTGAATATGGCCTAAGGGTGGCGCTAGAGAAAAGGCTACAGGGTAACCATTCAGTAAAGGCAATCCTCTGGGGAGCATGGGTTGCACAGCAAATTCCATGGCAATTAGGAGGGAAACGTGAGAAGGTGATTTATTTATAATTTTTTGCCTAATGGTGTTGCAAGAAGCAGGGGTCAAAATAATTGGATTCACGTAGGGGACAGCAAACCCCATGTCAATCCAGCCAGTAGGATATTGCCTACGCAAAAGGCTTAAACGTGCCTTTCAGACAGTGGCCTGCGGTCTTCCCATCGTTCCATGCAAACCGTGATGGCCCACTTTGGCCCAGCATCTTTGCCATTCAGGAAATGCCAACTGCACACCCTTGAGTTGCAGTTCGGTAAAAAGGGTAACCAGTCCGTTCACCCTTTATCCCATTCACCCAGTGTTTAGGCGCTGTCCGCTCGCCCAGGAGCTGTCCGCCCGCCCAGAGTGTTCGTCTGAACGGTTCGCCCACCAAACTTGACTTGGTTCTTTTGTTGGATTAATAGATCTTTTTCAGTTGATCTTTCCAATTGATGACGAGGTTCCCCAACAAGATCTAGAGAGACGATGAGTATTCCATGATACTCTGGTGACCACTGGACAGATCCTACTGCAGTCTGTGGTGTGGTAGGCCTACTTCTGCAGACTCCCCCAAATCTCCGCAGCAGTATTCCCAATTCCTTCTCTCCCTCTGTCTCTTCCCCTCACACACACACACACCAACCCACACACACGCACACACCCTGGAATTTGGAACTCTGACACTTACAGTTTTGGAACCCACCTGGAACTCTAGACACAAGCCGTGCTTTCAGGGCATCTGCGACCCTCAAAATATCATTTGACTCAATGTTCAGACGGAAGACTAAGCCCGAATCCTCTTGGGTGCATCAATGAATCAAACAAGGGAAAGTAAAAGCGTAAAAGGACAAGGTGGGTTGGAAGGCAACCAATGAATAACAAGTTGCCATGTGGATCAATTCCCATGCTATTTGTTCCCATCTATCCCAGATAGTGGAATAAATGTACACAAGTCAGGAAAGGGCAGAGAATCCAGAGGAGGAAGATGCACATGTGGAAGTAAAGGAGAAGCAGAGTAGAGAGAAACATACAGAGAAAGGTGATCTGGTGCTAAATTCATGGAGGAGTTCACTATAAGAGAATCAGACATTCCTGTACAACATTGTGAACAGACAGGTGGCTCCAACCTCTGTGAATATGCAGAATGCTCTTCAGATTGGTGAACAACAGAGCAATGACTTTGCAGCTTCTCTTCTGGAAGGGTTCTATAAAACTATTCGGAAGAGAGTGAAAACCATGGAGGTGATGAAGAAAGCTGTAACTGTTAAAGGAAAGGCCTTCTATGACACAGAGGTCCTCATTGCGAATACCAATCTATTTGCCCGTTTGGCCGTTCGCCCAGGGCGTCTATATCCGTCATAATGTTAAAACGTTAACATTAAGACCTACGTTTTTAAATAAATGTAGTGGAGTGAGAATGGTGAAGGAGAAAGTACCTGATGACAATCTATCCGATTGTTGTCCCATGCAGTTGATGCAAGTCAGCTGCTCTACATTGTCTGGCCTGTGGCAGGTAAAATTGGGGACTTTGCTCTAGCATTAAATCATGCCTCACCAAAGCCTACACCAGGGGTCTTCAATGTTTTCAGGCCAAGGACCCCTTAGCTAAGACTCAGAGGGAGATATAGCAGGGACCCCATACTACATATTGTATAAAATGTTGCAGATTTTCATCGACTTGTTTGACTGTCATCAGTTGGATTTGTGTTAATGTGTTTTTCAGACATGAAACCGCTTAAATCGTTTATTGTTTACTTAATAAATTTGACCTTTCACTCTGTACTTGGTCTGCTCTTTTTTCCCTCTACACCAAAGTTATGGGTGTTGAGAGCTTGTAGATCTGCTATGTTTGGTAAAAGTTCTCCTCAGAATAGGGATGTGAGGGTTCAAGTTGTTCATTTAAAAGAATGATCGTATGACACAAAGATTTGGCGGCCCTCCTGTAGTAACTCTGAGGTCCTGGACCCCCTGTTGAAGACTCCTGGCCTACACTGCAGTTGGAACTGATGAGACATTTGTCATCTTTGACCATTGACCATCTACTATTACATTTTTCTTAGAGCCGCATCCCACTTCCAGGGCCATACACGCCCCTTTACGTCCACTTCAACTCATAGCTAGCTCCGATGTCGGTAGAAGGCCATACACGCCCCCTTTACATCCACTTCAACTCATAGCTATAGCTCCGCTGTCGGTAGAATGCACGGCACAGCCGTCCGCTGATTCGCTAGAGAGCAAGAGAGAGAGAGAGAGAGAGAGAGTGAGTCTCAGGTTACAAGAGGGAAGGGGGGCCGCTGCACAGGGGGAGAGAGAGAGAGAGAGAGAGAGAGAGAGAGAGACTCAATCGCTAGCCGAGAGCCTGTATCTTACAAGAAGTTTGCGGCCCTTCGGGCCACTCACATCTAGAGTTCACAGCAAGATACTGTCTGTCTGTCTGTCTGTCTGTCTGTCTGTGTGTGTGTGTGTGTGTGTGTGTGTGTGTGTGTGTGTGTGTGTGTGTGTGTGTGTGTGTGTGTGTTGCTAAAATGAAAACATTGAAATAATGAAAATAAAACATTGGCAGGCCTATTACAGTAACAATAATAACACAATTAGGCCAAAACTTTTTTTTTTTCAACAAACTTTTTTTTTTTTACTTTTTTTTTTAATTAAAAAAAAAAAAAAAAACGGGCGTGGACTCTAGATGTGAGCGGCCCAAAGGGCCGCGAACCTCTAGTCTACTATTACATTTTTCTTAGAGCCGCATCCCACTTCCAAGGCCATACACGCCCCTTTACATCCACTTCAACTCATAGCTAGCTCCGATGTCGGTAGAAGGCCATACACGCCCCCTTTACATCCACTTCAACTCATAGCTAGCTCCGCTGTCGGTAGAATGCACGGCACAGCCGTCCGCTGATTCGCTAGAGAGCAAGAGAGAGAGAGAGAGAGAGAGTCTCAGGTTACAAGAGGGAAGGGGGGGGCCGCTGCACAGGGGGAGAGAGAGAGAGAGAGAGAGACAGAGAGAGAGAGAGAGAGAGAGACTCAATCGTAGCCGAGAGCCTGTATCTTACAAGAAGTTCGCGGCCCTTCGGGCCACTCACATCTAGAGTTCACAGATACTGTCTGTCTGTCTGTCTGTCTGTCTGTCTGTCTGTCTGTCTGTGTGTGTGTGTGTGTGTGTGTGTGTGTGTGTGTGTGTGTGTGTGTGTGTGTGTGTGTGTGTGTGTGTGTGTGTGTGTGTGTGTGTGTGTGTTGCTAAAATGAAAACATTGAAATAATGAAAATAAAACATTGGCAGGCCTATTACAGTAACAATAATAACACAATTAGGCCAAAACTTTTTTTTTTTTTCAACAAACTTTTTTTTTTTTCAAAAAAAAATATTTAAAAAAAAAAAAAAAAATTTTTAACTTTTTTTTTTTAATTTAAAAAAAAAAAAAAAGCGGGCGTGGACTCTAGATGTGAGCGGCCCGAAGGGCCGCGAACCTCTAGTTACAGAGATGAGCCCAGTGCAAACATGAGAGGAGAAGATGAGCAGGGGTTGACACAACTGAGTACAAGTTGACAATCAACACACCCCTTCCTCGTCGAGGAGCTGTGATGAAGAGCACATCAAACAAGATGCAGCTGTCACAGCTTCTGTGGAATCTGTGCATATATGACTTCACTGCTGATAAGATCTGCTTGTGAACAACATGGACTCTATCACAAACCATGAGGAGGCTGATATCACCCTCATTAGCTACATGCAGGGGCTCCCACCATACACAGCTTAAGCGATGACACAGGGATGTATTTGTCCTGTTAGTATACTGGGTTTGGAAAGCCAACGTTCATTCTGCAGTGCAGATGGAGAAATGGGATGGCACCATCCTGGACACAAATTCTACTGTCAGAAGATTGGGCAAGAAATGCGCATGGTCTCCTTCTAGCCCCATATAGAACCTCACCCGTCGCTGCGTACTGTTGTGCTCCGAGATGAGGTCCTAGAAACATGGCCGCTGGAATCGGGCGACAGCCTCCAAATCACAGTTGGGAAACACACAAAACGAAATTTTGTCTAAAAAGTAACGGCAGTTCCGAGCTCCCAGACTGTAAAAACCTCACATCGGTACATAAAACATGAACTGCGGCATGAAACAACCCCTTAAAATCGCTAGTTTTGTCAGCCGGTAATGTTTACAAGCCTGGAAGTTGCAGCCGGAATGGCAGCATTAGCGGCCTCTCTGGTCAAACGTAGCCCCAACCGTCGCTGCATTCGAACAGACATTCGACCAGAGGGGCCGCTAATGCTACCATTCCAGCTGCAACTTCCAGGCTTGTAAACATTGCCGGCTGACAAAACTAGCGATTTTAAGGGGTTGTTTCATGCCGCAGTTCATGTTTTATGTACCGATGTGAGGTTTTTACAGTCTGGGAGCTCGGAACTGCCGTTACTTTTTAGACAATTTCGTTTTGTGTGTTTCCCAACTGTGATTTGGAGGCTGTCGCCCGATTCCAGCGGCCATATTTCTAGGACCTCATCTCGGAGCACAACAGGACGCAACGACGGGTGAGGTTCTATATGGGGCTAGGTCTCCTTCGGGATGCAGGATACAGAATCACATCCTGATAGGGCAATCAGGATGTGATTCTGTATCCTGCCCCTGTGGAAAGGGCATTGAAAGTAATCCTGGGATGTGCCATGCCTGCTTGTTGAACCTGATGCCACTCTCAGTTCTTCCTTACACTGTATGGAATGAAGAAGGCCAATATTGGCTACAGGGGAAAAAATAAAATGTAGGCTACTTCTTAAAATAAATTCATCATGCCTGTTGCTAAGGTATGGCAATTTGATGTATTGCATGCACTCCTTCACACACACATGCAAGACAAGGTCATGTTTCCATACCTTAGTTTTTGCTGAACTGACGCCATTTCCCCAAATGATGCCAACATGTCATTAATATTATGCTAATAAAGGCATCATCGTGAGGCTAATTTATAATAGCTAATTATGCAAATTACTCAATGTGCCACTTTTAGCAACCAAGCTGAATTTCATCAATTACAATTAGGCCTATAGATAACATTTCTATCATAAAGGTTTAGCCTACATTAATCACCATTTCTGGGTTCATTACATTTCCAGTAGACAAAGACGGTTTATTTGTTTTTTTTATTTATTGACTCTTTGGAAACTTTATGGGAACCTTATCAGTATTCACTTCCATAAGCCTATGCATGATATTAAAAATATTCCTGAAAAAAGAAAGAGAGAGAGAGAGAGAGAGAGAGAGAGAGAGAGAGAGAGAGAGAGAGAGAAAGAAAAAGAAAAAGAAAGAAAGAAAATTGTATCAGCATAGCCTAATTATGGAATTTAGATCTGGCAATCAGTAGCCTATTTGGTTTTGTGCACCAAATCGATCACTGTTGCTTTAAGGGGGGTGTTGGTCCAGAGAGGTAGTAGAGCTAGTCGCTAGAATACAGCCTACAATCCGCATCCTCACGCCTTCAACCAGTGTTACCTGCTTATAGGCTATACTGCACTGAGGACAATCGTCCAAAAAAAAAGCTGTCTTCGTTTTGATCTGCTGTAGACAGACGCAATGGGAGGTAGGACCTCCGGCATTGTTATTATTGTTTTCATTTCCAAGGGATAATTGTTATTTTGGCAGCTGGATGGATCCTTATTATGGTCAGAGAATCCTCACAATGTTTTCTTCTGTGACAGAGGCCGAGACACGTCAGAAATTGCTGCGCAATGTGAAGAAAGAGGTGCGTTGCATTTCACTTGTTATTCTTAATGTTTCTATTTTGATTAAATGCCTGATGCCTTTCACTTTTTGTTTTGTAGACGACTAATGTAAGTGCACGAATAATACCCCCCGCCTCCTGATGTTTGTAAACCTACGCCATACGAAGGAAATGTTTATTTTTCTAAAACGTGCTATACATACAGTTTAGGTTTTCTGTTTAATATCGCTATTTGATTGTCTTATAATGAGGATGGGGATGATGATGATGATGGTGGTGGTGGCGATGTTGGTGTAGCCTAGTGATGATGGTGGTAGTGATGACGAAGACGATGAGAATAATAGCAATGTAAATAGCTACAACAGATGTCCTATTCATTTGTATGCCTCCATGAGGATGCTTGTTTTTCCTGTCTATGTCTATTTCATTTCCTGGCCATTTCTTCCCCTGCCTGTTTAATTTCCATCAGGTATCTCTCTCTCTCTCTCTCTCTCTCTCTCTCTCTCTCTCTCTCTCTCTCTCTCTCTGAGTCTGTCTGTCTCTGTCTCTGTCTCTGTCTCTCATCCTCCTTCCTTGACTCCCCCCGCCCTGACTCTAGCTGTCACCCTCAGTTTGGTTGCAGACAACATGTGAGCTCTCCCACAGACCTATAGGGGCGTGACTGTTGTACATATAATATGAGGACCATAATTTCCAAAATCTTAGACACATTTTCTTACAGGTTTCTCAGATCATTACTATATGCTATTAAAACAAACCCCCCAAAAGAAGAAGAAGGAAAAAAAAGAAAAACCCTTCAAAGCCTCTTCCAAAGCTAATCTCTGCTCAGTGGTTCCCTGGGGAGCAGGGGCGTCACAAGGGGTAGGAAAGTGGGACTGAGTTACTAGGGCCCAAGGTGGTGGAGGGGCCTTAATTATTTTATACTTTAGCTATTGAAAATTATTTTTGAAAAGTGGTGAAAATGTGTGCAAATCTTTGAATATATGTATTTTTTAAGCGAACATTTGTAACTCATATTTTGCTTCTGGGGGGTCCCTGGAACTAAATATTTTGAGATGGGGGTCTGTGGCCAAATACATACCATTTTGGGGGTGGTTTGATCGAAACATAGGATTTGAAATATTCAAAGATTTTCATGATTTTTTCAAAAATAGCAGATCTACAAGCTCGCAGCGCGGCACTCGGTGCCACGCTGTGAGCTTGTATATCTGCTATTTTTCAATAGTTAAAGCACAGGGGCCCCACAGTGAATCCTTGTACCCAGGGCCCAGAATTTGGTGTGACACCCCTGCTGGGGAGAGAAAACAGGATGTATTATTCATTGCTGCAAAGGCCGGGGGATTTTAATTCCACCTTTAATTCCTTCGTGCTCCTAGTCAGTCACCTGTGATTCATTCCTTGCAAAGCATATAAGACCACTGGTTCCCAAACACTGGGTCGGGACCCATTTTCGGGTCACGTAAAAATCTTTATGGGTCCCTTAATTTATGATTTCCCACATTTCATTTAGAGATTTTCATGAATTAAAAAAAAAATGATTTCATTAATAAACAAAATAAATTATATGAATTAGAAAATAAATGTTTAAGAAGTAAGCTAGTGAAAATAGCTGATCTACAAGCACACAACGCGGCGCAAAGTGACTCGCTGTGAGCTTGCAGATCTGCTGTTTTCACTAGTTTGAGTCTTGGGCAAACGTCTAATTCCTCTTTTGGGTCTCGACCTAAGCAGTTGGTTATAGACTACAAACTGTATTGCCTGATTTATGCTTGGTTGTCAAAACAATATATAATTAATAATAATTACAATTTTAAGGAAAATGACATATTACTCATCCTAATATGTTATTGTTAAACTGTGTGAAGCCAAGGATTCACAGAAAAAAAGGCATCAGCACCAAACATGAATGCTTGATTCAGATTCATTATAAAGAACATAACAAAGCCAAAGAAGAACATGTCAGTAAGCACTGTAAATGTCAAGATGCCAACATTCCTTCGAGAGAGAGTCTGTAGCTATAACTATATTTTATATAAAAAGGAAGAGGGACAAACCAAGTGGGTGTTCCCTTTTCTTTGACGATGGCTTACCAGATTGAGATGCCAATACCAAGCATTGCACTGTGAAGCATCTGTGTGTTCTAGAATCAGCGGATTTGCAACATCTGACTACTCTCTCGATGCATCATTTTCCAATGATAACGTATCCATTCCATTGTGTATTTTAGTCAGGTGTAATGATGTACAAACATGGCTTGAATGCCAGACGAAACAGGGGTGGAGATGAATGGGTATGTTACTGGACAGTCACCGACTGCAAGCTTACACAGTATATTATGCCAACCAAGGTTTGTTGTTGTTTTTAAAAGAAACCCCAGCATTAGTTTCATGTGCTTAATAATAAACACATTATATACATTTTATATACATTTGTTAATTTAAATGTACTTGATACAGCACAGCAAGGGCTGTGATGGTTCTTGAATATTGCTTTATGAATACTTGAATATATGCATGGGCACTGTCAGGTCATAACACCACCATAGACCAATTATGGTCAAATCATTTACCAAACGGTTCCAGACTTACAAGAATGTCATTGCTCTCCGAAAATATTGATAGCAAGCCTTGGGATTTTCTTTGTGAAGAAACGTCTCAATTATTGGCTGACTTTTAATTCTATTCACTCTAAATGTTCTCAGTTTATCGTCCTCACTTAGGCTACTTTTACCCCTCTTCACATGGTTCATTGGCTTTTCATCACCTTATGTTTGGGGTTCCCAAACCTATCCATAGTCCCTGGCTGCGGCACTATTGTGAAATGGCTTTAAATTAAGCAAGGAAGTAGCTACAAGCATAGATCTTCTATTTCCTATTTTCCAGTTTTCTTTTTTTTCCTCCAAATGGCCAAAGTGGAGGCTGTGAGGGGCCCCCACTTTGAAAACCTGTGCCTCGTGTCAATGTCAGACAAACTCAGTTCTCACTGTTTGGGGTGCCCGTTGGCCTAGCAGTCCAGGCGCATACCACATACAGTATAGGCTCTGCGCAGCCTGACAGTGTGTCACGGGTTCAAATCCTGTTCCCGACTAACTTTGCTGCGTGTCACTCCCCATTTCTCTCTCCATTTTTCCTGTCTATCTCCCCTATCCCCTATCAATAGGCAGAAAAAGCCCCCAAACATATCTTAGAAAAAAATAATAAAAGATCTCACTGTATGTGTTCTGTCTCTCAGGTAAAACAGATTATGGAGGAGGCAGTGACAAGGAAATTTGTACATGCAGACAGCAGTCACATCATATCCTTCTGTGGTGAGTATTTTTGCTTCTTCTAAAATAGGCCCTATATATTTACATTACTATGATCTAATTTCCAAAATTTCAAACACACCGCACAGCTTAATTTAAAGCTGCATTTAACTTTCATGTCCTACCTGGGATTCGAGCCCCTCTCCTTCCCCCCACAGCAATAATAAATCAGTGCCAGAAGTTAAAGTGGCGCTGATTAGGTGATATTGATTTGTATCACATGGCGTATTTACACTAAGTACATAAAATCGTTAAGAGAGGGAGAAAATCTATACGACAGCTTTTGTTGACTCCAAGTATGGCAGGGACCCAATTGTGAATTAAGCTTAAACTTAAGCCATATTAAAATAAATCAACAAAGTAGTCAATGTACAAGTTTGAGCTTTTAGATTTGCTTTTGAATATTTTTGCCCAGAATGACTTGCCCAAAATAGGGACATCAGAGTGAAAGTGCTTAAACATAAAAAATAAAAAGCCTATTCATCTGCTAAATAACAAACTAACGTTTTACTCATTAAAATAAGTTCTGGATTGCAAATTTAAATGGTTTAGTGCATTTGTACTAAAAATTAAAAAATAAAATACTGTAAAAAAATAAATTGAAATGGACTGTTATATTAAATGTACAGTTCATAAGTGACATCTGACAGCGTGATATCTGATCCTGCAGAGTTGTCAAATGTCAAGTCCCATCACATCTGGCTCCTACTAGTTCTAATTCTAGTCTAGTGGATGGATACTGCGAGCGCAAATAAAACCTAAGGTTAAGTCCTAACTTCAGTCAAGGCAAGGCGGGTGACAGGATCTGTGTTAAACTGGAATAACACCATTCAAAGGTGTTGGAACTAATCAGAAGTGAGACCTACGTATGTGAATCATATCCTTGATATCCTAGCAACAGTTTCCACTCTACTGCCGAGAGCCTGAACTTTCACTTTATTTTTTTCACCAGTGATGTGATGATTCACTTAAACAAAGAACTGGTTACTGGAAGTAAACATAACATAACATATGTTTGGAATATGTGTAACCTACGTACGATCATCAGTCTTTGTTATCATAGCATCATGTGTGTATACGTATTGTTACTAATACTTGTGAGGGCCAAATGTCCTCACAATTATATATATTTTTAGGACAATTTCCCTGGTCCTCAAATAAATTATTCTAGAGATTTTAGAGATAGGCTTAAGCCTCGATCAGAGTCGGCTCCGCGGTGGAAGGCTATCCACCGCGGTGTAGTCTTTTTGAGTCATGAAACTACAACGTTACGTCATTCCTCGCGGTGAAGAGCTGTCCACCGCGAGTCCCGACACATCTCTCTGTTTACTGATTGGTCGACCTAGACCAGTCAGTCACGGTGAATAGGACTTCAACATGACTGACTATGATGGCCTTCACTTATTTT